>NC_087167.1:16210000-16212500 GCF_035594125.1 Scylla paramamosain
TCTCTCTCTCTCTCTCTCTCTCTCTCTCTCTCTCTCTCTCTCTCTCTCTCTCTCTCTCGTACTTATTTATCTATTACCATGATTCGTTCCTAAGGCTAACTGTTACTATATGATTTGTTGTTGCTGTTGTTGTCATTGTTACTGTCATTATTATTGTTGTTGTTGTTGTTATAGTTATGGCATTTGACACAGTGCCACAGAAAGAGTATTGTACTGATGATAAATAACGATACGAGAGACGAGAGAGGTCACAACAAAAATAACAAGAATACTTTCACGTTGGAGGCAGCAGACAGGAGTTGAAGGACGATGACATGGAAGGGCTGCAGAGAAAACTGGGGAGAGAAAACTGGAGAGAGAAGGCTGAGGAGAGATGGGAACAGGCGGACGAAGACAGGAAGAGGGGAACTGTTGGGACTGGGAGAGAGGGAGAAAGAGGGAGAGAGAGGGGGAGAGAGAGAGAGAGAGAGAGGGAGGGGCAGGAGGGAGAGTAGTGACGGCCCCCAGGTACCTACAATCACTGCTAACAACTCCCATTGTGTGCACCATTAACTTCCCTGTAGCAGTCAGTGTTGCCAGGCTGGAGCTGCTACGTCTACGTATATAGATGACGAGTCAGGAGGGGATGAGCACCTGTAGAGATAATACTGCACCCCTGGCTACCTTCCAAGTGCTTTCCATCCCTGCTGTGAATAATATCGAAGTGAGTTAACTTATTTCCAGGAACTCAAGCACTTGGCGGGACGGGACGCCAAGCAGGAGGGGACAGTAAAGCTAAATGTTGTGATGATAAAGATAAAAAAAGATGAGCAGAATAATATATCATGAGTGAAAGGAGGGTACCACATTGGCCATTATTGTACTACAGAGCCTAATTGTTCGTCTGTCCATCTTCATACATGATGGTAAGAGGGGAGGGGAATAGGAGGGGCAGAGGGCATTGTCCATACGACACACACACACACACACACACACACACACACACACACTCTCTCTCTCTCTCTCTCTCTCTCTCTCTCTCTCTCTCTCTCTCTCTCTTGGTTTACTCCTTTCCGTTGTTTGTCATATGCATTTTTGTATTTTTAAGGTTTCTCTTTTATTATTTTTGTTTTCATTTTTCACCAGTTAGTAAAGGAACCACTTCTCTGTCTTTTAGTTATTGATTCTGCTTAAATAATTATCTTTGTATTACTAGGATTCTCTCTCTCTCTCTCTCTCTCTCTCTCTCTCTCTCTCTCTCTCTCTCTCTCTCTCTCTCTCTCTCTCTCTCTCTCTCTGAAGTAATAATAAGAATATATATAAGAGGAAAACTTTGGATGCCGGTGGATAATGAGGAAAAACTGACAATGGATGAGAAGTTTAGAAAAGTCTCATTAGTCCGGATGAACTGAGGATGTCGGGAGGAAAATGGAAGGAGGAAGTGATGAAGAAAAGAAACATTCATCTATCTATATCGAATCGGCAAATCTTTTACCTCGCGGAGATATATTTGGAATAGCAAAAAAATAAAAAAAATAAACGAGGAAGGAAAAATGAAGGCTTGCATGGAAATGAATAATAATAATGAGATGATCAATAAACGTGACACCTTCCCAGTTTTCTCCATTATCGAAAAAAATATTAAGATGAATCTCTATATTTTTTTTTTTTCGGGGGAACTTATTTACACACACACACACACACACACACACACACACACACACACACACACACACACACACTGTACACAGGCACGCGGGAACGAACGAATGCACAACCTTATTTAATATTTTCCTTTCTACTAAATAAATTAATTGAAGTAGTAACATCGGAGATAGATATAGATAGATAGATAGATAGATAGAGAGAGAGAGAGAGAGAGAGAGAGAGAGAGAGAGAGAGAGAGAGAGAGAGAGAGAGAGAGAGAGAGAGAGAATAATACAAAAGAATACGAAGGAAAGGAAAAACGGCAAGAGATCTTTCGAATATTTTCTTTAGTGCGATTTTATTTCGTAATCTAAGGATCTTGTTTTTATTACTTTGCGTTGCGTTATCTATACTTTATTTATTTGTTTATTTATTTATTATCATTATCAGTATATTTTATCAATTAATTTATTCTTATTTATCAACTTTTTTCTTTTTTCTTTTTCTTTTTTTTCTTTTTTCTTTTTGCATACGAGATCAAGATTTTACGCAGTATTGCAGACGACGACGAGGCGTGGTTAGAAGTCAAGTAAAATTATGTACGTACTTCATTTCATTGTATTTCGTGTTAAGTCTTCTGATCTACTGACAGTCTCCTTATGAAACCTGGCAACTGATAGATTCTTGGCACATCAGAGGACTTGTGTTGTGGCTGAGGGAAAAACTCTGAGCACAATGGAATGAAGTGTAGTAAATTTACATTACCCAATTTCTGACCATGACTGAAGAACAAGGGAACATAATGGGGTGAAGACGACTTTGTTTTCGGAATCATACTGATGAACTGACAAACCCTGTTGATCTCTTGATAGTT
>NC_087167.1:16217500-16227500 GCF_035594125.1 Scylla paramamosain
CTCTTCTCCCCACCATCCTTCCTTCCTCGTCCCAGTCGCTTTCCACCCTACAAAGAATGACAAGTGGAATCCTTTGGGCGTATCTACTCATTTCACGGGTGCGCGACTCTATTGTGAGAGAACGATCATGCCTACCATCTCATTCTACCACGGGTCAAAATCTTGTGGCTGGCTCTCACAAGGTCGCAGGAGGGAGTTCCGATGAGTCGCGAGAGCGTGAGGCAAAATCTAAACTGTTGGTGTCTCCCGCTGCAAGAACAACAGGCAGGTGGCAGGCAGGAAAGACGTCACATGGTTTGTAAGTCACGGTGGGTCAGGGTAAGGAAGGTTCCGTGATCCCTTTCTCTCTCATCTCTCTCTCTCGTGTAGTCTAGCGGCTTCTCCTCAACTTTCTTAGCCGCCACTTATCTCCCTCTACACAAGGAGCTTTTGGGAGAGGGCTGGGGAGGGGTGTTTCAAAAGACGAGGCCACAATGGGAAAGGGAAGAAGAGAAGAGAGGCGAGAGAAAAATGCTGGAGGAGAGGAATGACCCAGGTTAGGTTTCAGACACTAGTACACTTCGAGACCCCACAATGGAGCTCAAAGCAAGGATGAGGCGAAGAAATTCTTGACTAATTTGTAGAAGAGAGACTCAAAGAGGGAAGAAAAGAAAGAAAAGGCAAAAAAGCTAAGGCAAAACAGAGCCATGGTAATAGTGGACGAGGAATTTAGTAGTGCGACCATTTCCCCCCTCTCCCTTTCCCTCTCTTGCTTTCTCCCTCTCCATGCCTTCTGAACAATAGAGGCTCGTAGTCCTAAAGGTGGCGTGAGGAGGTGGGTGCCCCGCCCCCCTGGGACCTCCACTCCCACGAGGACTGACCCCGAGGAACCTAAGCTCCGGCACTACGATCTCTGCACCATGAGGCCTTACTTTCGGGGAATATATGCCACTGTGAGATGATGATAATTGTTCTGTTGCCTCATTTCCCTTAGTATTTATTTGTATATGTATTGTACAGGTTAAGAAAAGAAGACATAGACGTTAGAGTTATTTCTACCTCTACGTCATGATGCCTCACTTTCTGAGAACATAGACCACATAAGGAAGATAATAATAAGTGCTTTATTGTTTCACTTTCCTTGATAGTTATTTACATATGTGATTACGTGTTAAGAAAACGAAATTGGAGTCGTCAGCGATACCAGCGAAAAAAAAAAAAAGATCGTCAGCAACAACAAACTGAGGCTACCAACTTGAGCATCAACATACGCCACAGCAAGACGATGATAATTGTTGCATTGATTCACTTCTTTATTTATTTGTGTATGTGCTAAGAAATGAACATAGAGTCGTTAAAGTTACTGTCGGAAAAATTTCATATCAGCGTCAACACGAATGGCTTGAAAACCGACTACCAACTTGAACGTCTACACTAAACATCCCATTTTTAAACATTTTGCTGCTTCAAAGGCCACTGATATAATTGGTCGTGTTGTTGTGGATAATGATGTAGAATCCTTGTTGAACTATCACTACGATCATTAAAACACTAATATAGAAGACCCTATTAACGTCCAATAGAACCAGTTAAAAATGATCGACGTAAACTTACCAAAGATTTGAGAATTTTCATTGATATAAAAATGCTGTCTTGAAACACTTATTCCCCCGTCCACATAAAATACATGGAGGAAAATATGTTAACCTAACCTAACTTAAACTAAACCAACCTAACCTAAACTGACTTGCATAACCAAGCCTAACCTAACATAACATAACGTAACCTAACCTGATCTAAAACTAACCTAACATAACCTAACATAACTTCTTTACCTTTTATATTTTCAATCATCTGTTAGTTCACCATCAAGAATGCAACGTAATTGATAACTGCAGTAGTTAGGCCTTACAACAACAGAGCACCACAGGAGGATGGGTCTGTTGCATCAGCCTGTGGTATCTGATGAATAATTCCCTCATGTCTGTATCAGCCGAGGCGTCTCCCTGCATGATTTTAAGTTTTCAGGCGCCGCTCAGTCGCCTATCATGTATCACACCACAATGCTAAGGCTCAAGGAGAAGGAGAAGGAGGAGGAGGAGGAGGAGGAGGAGGAGGAAGAGAAGGAGGAAGAGGAGGAGGAAGAGAGGAGGAGGAGGAGGAGGAGGAGGAGGAGGAGGAGAAAAGAAGAAAAAATGGGCAAGTCAAAAAAACAAAAAACAAAGATTGGCTGTGTTTTTTGTGGGTTCTCCTCAAACGTAGAAAAAAAAAAAAAATGTGTAAGTTTAGTTTGTGATTTACAAAGACGCATCAAATACAACAAAAGAAGAGAGGAAGTGAAGATCCAATCTTTCATTCCTGTTGATTTATTTTAGTCGGTTACATCCACTAAGGATAATCCAATGAAAGAAGAACATACATGTCTCATTAGCAGAAAGAAGTGAAAGTGACTTGAAATTGATCTCTGAAAAATCGAGTACGTGTGATTCTTGACAGGGTGACAGGTGACAAGCGATGGTGTCAGCGATACGTTAACGTGGTGCTTGCAGCGTCAATACACAACAGTGCTGACTGACTCAAGGAATTAACAGTGTCACGATCCCGGTTATCTTTCCAAGAGAGTGGACGGTACACTGATCCCAGAAAATTTTAAAGGTCTGGATTTTTAAAGGCCTCGAATACCTACCCGACCTATCCGAAATCGTCAGCTATTAAATTAACCCCTCTCTCAAAACCCTTACCTTGGCACAGCACGCCAGGAATCACCTCAATACCAGATCAGTGATGGGGTAGAAAACACAATTGTTCTATATAATAACAAAATATATTATTAATAATAATGTTAACTTACAAATAAATTGAGGTAGTACACATGAAAAGAAACTAGGGAACAAATTTCTACCCTAGACCAACACAGGATAATTTCCACACTCAATATCAATAAGTTTCCCTTTACTTTGGGCTCATATATCGCCTCCTCGGTTGCTTAAAGGTTATACACACAAATATATGACATTGTCGTCACTTCGCAAAGCACTAAAATTCTTTAACCCCTTCACAGGCCACTGGAATATTTTTCCCTGTTGCAGGAATTTCCCTAGACGCCGTCACCGCATCCCCCCAAACAACTATTCCCGTATTTCACCTCCGCAAACCTCACAAGACATCACCACCATCACCATAGTTCACCTATAACACCACAACACTGTCCCCAAAGACACCAGTAATGCCACAACACCACCACAACCCCAACCACAAAATGGCTCCCTCTCACCCATACGCTAACTCCTCAGCGTTACGTCACCAATACAACTCACCAGCCAAATTTCAGCGAACAAGAGTCCTTGGTACTACAAAAGACTCACCAACCTGATCCTGGATATCAGGGTTATGCCACCACATCGCCAGTACATCCACACGCCCACTCAATCACCACAACACCACCCAAATTTATCCCGTGAGAACGCCGCCCCTTGTTTCTCCCCTCGGGCCTTTATGTGTTCTGAAATTCTACTCACTCAGATAAGAGAGACACACACTTATCGCCTCTCGCCTCAACACATTCCACCTTCAAATACACCTTTTTCCTTACATATACATACATATAAAGAACTTAAATTATGAAGAGAATTATACTACATGATATAAGATGAATAAATAAGCCTTATAGTAACTTATAATGAAGAATAAAGGACGAAAACAGAACACGGGGGACACTAAAGAAACGTGTTCCTTTTCAGGGTAAACTTGGCAAATAACATGACAACAGATATTTTGGATAAGTAATGATTTCATCAAGACGTCCATGTTATGCGTACCAGTCCATTTTTTTTTTTTACGTAGGAGGGGCTCTGGCCAAGGACAACAGTGTCTAAAAAAAGGCCCACTGATGCTAGCAGTACCCAAAGAATACTAATATATATATATATATATATATATATATATATATATATATATATATATATATATATATATATATATATATATATATATATATATATATATATATATATATATATATATATATATATATATATATATATATATATATATATATATATATATATATATATATATATATATATATATATATATATATATATATATATATATATATATATATATATATATATATATATATATATATATATATATATATATATATATATATATAATTAGGAAAAATGTCTTAAAATACAAAACCAAGCAGGAGTTCCAGAGTTTACCATGATAAGATGTCTTACTACTCATGTTACACACATAGACACACACACACACACACACACACACACACACACACACACACACACACACACACACACACACACACACACATTCAGAACAAAAGTGTGTCATTTAGGATTCACCAAGCTTCCCCCACTTCACCAAACCATTCACATACCTCGTCTTGCTTACCCATGCCGGCACCTTCACCCTCCGCTACCCACTCTGCGGCCCACTCAGCTCCCCTTCTCCCTTTCGCCTCACTCAATACCAATTTTCTTCCTCGTCAGACTCAGCAGTCCTCCTCCGTACGTGAATCAGCATCACTCACCACCCCCTCTCCCTGGCCAGACTCAGTACCACCTACCGCCTCCACTGCTGTACCCCAGATCCTCATACTAAATCTGAAAGCTCTTTTCGCTTTTCCCTCACATATCCAATATTCCCACCCGTTCCCCTCGCCTCACCTCTCCCCCCACCACTTACTGGCCAGTCCCTCTACCTGTCCCCTTCCTTCCCCTTGCTTACACTTCGTTTTTTTTCCGTCTGTCAGCCACATGGGAAGCAATCATTGCATGGCTCATCTCCTGCAAGTCTGTCTGTCTGCCTGTGTTTGTCTGTTTGTATGTATGTAGGTTAGGTAGCTATGTATGTAGATAGTACGTGAGTCTGTCTTTCTGTCTCTCTGTCTGTGCCTGAGTGTTTGTGTTTGATAATTGTTTGCTTCTCTCTCTCTCTCTCTCTCTCTCTCTCTCTCTCTCTCTCTCTCTCTCTCTCTCTCTCTCTCTCTCTCTCTCTCTCTCTACCACTACATCCACCATTACTAAACACCTTTCCTCTCCCTTCACTGCAATCACTCACATCAACACTGATTCCAGTAACAGACGAACATATTCATATACTACTGCACTCACACACACAATAATGTCCCCCTTATACTACACCAATTAACGCTAACATCATTACTGTAAGGTTACCGTTTAAGGGAAAGAAGGGACCTACATCCTTGTGCAAATTAATTGAAACAAACATGATTTTAGCCTACTATTTGCTATTACATCTTATTAAAGTATGCTAATGCAATAATTGAGCTGCTATTGCATCAATTATCATTTAAACATTTGCTGATGCAATAATTCAGCCGATATTGCATCATGAGATTTAGGCTGATGCAATAATTATTGCATCATACATCAGAAACCCCACTGCAGCTCATGAGTCTGACGTCACTCAGTCATAAGCCAACACTTTTCCGAGATGGACGTGACACCCAGAAAGCGTACTAAGATTGTGACTTTGCATGAACATACATCTAGTACATATCGAGAAATTGCTAAGATCGTTGGAGTGAGTCTTGCAACTGTTAGCCGTGTCATTAAATTGAAGCATGACACTGGATCGGTTACTCCTAAACGTAAGGGGAAATGTGGCCGTAAGAAAAAAACTACTCCAAGAGACGATGCCTACTTAATTCGACAAAGCAAAAAAGATCCACGCAAAACGAGCGACGCTTTGAATACAGATTTAAAGCAGAAAGGAATCGAAATTAGTTCCTCTACAGTTCGCAGACGGCTCCTCGCAGTTGGTAGAAGAGCCAGAAGACCTGTGAAAAAACAGCTTCTAACCAAAGCAATGAAAGAAAAACGGTATAAGTGGGCAAAGAAGTACAAAGATTGGACCAAGGAACAGTGGAGAAAAGTCATTTTTAGTGATGAGAGCCATTTTTTTGTACAGGGTCAGAGAAGCCAGCATGTTCGTAGGTCATCAGGAGAGAAGATTCGGGATTCTCACATTGATCAATGTGTTAAAACACCCTCTTAAGAAGATGTTTTGGGGATGCTTTAGTTATTATGGTGTCGGAAGCCTTCATCCAGTTGAAGGAATGATGCGTTCAGCACAATACATTGATGTTCTTCAAAAAAGACTTGTTCCAGAGCTAGAGAAGAGGTTTCCTGATGGTTCTGGGATCTTTCAACAGGACCTTGCTCCCTGTCACACATCAAAAATTGTGAAGAATTTCATGACAGAGAAGAATATACAAGTGCTTGATTGGCCGGGCAACTCTCCAGACGTAAGCCCAATTGAAAATTTGTGGGCCATTTGCAAAAGTAGGCTTCGTACAATGGACTGCACAACTAAAGAAATGCTCATTCAGGCACTGATTCAGGTATGGTACAGGGACCCAAAAATCAACAGTGACTGTTCAAATCTAGTGGATTCTATGCCAAACCGCGTTCAAATGCTCATAAAAAACAGAGGAGGCCATATCCGTTACTAATTTGCATTTATCAGATGTTTTAGTTTGTTTGAAAAATAAAGATCCTTGGGAAACATATTTTCATTGCCTGTTTCAATTAATTTGCACAAGGATGTACGTATGAAATGTAGTAACAGCAACAACAATTTACTCTTCATCAAAAATTCTCTCCGAGTAATGCCACAGACTGTAATGAGGAAAAGAGAGAGAGAAAAAAAAATCACAAATTCATGAGGATACTGGAGAAATGTTGTAGTATATGCTGCAACCTTACACGAAAATAATAGGTTTACTACACACACAAATACACACACACACAAGGACAGACTAACGCATGGATAGACAATATAAACTTTTCTCCATCGTCACCTAAAAAAAAAAAAAAAAAAAACGAGACAAATCCTCTCTTAACACATTTCAAAACCAAGTTCAAGGAAGGCCGTGAACTCTTAACTTACTCTCATGATTCAGGCAGCGAATCCCAGAGGAGCATTACGTCTATTTAGAACAGGAAGGAAGCAGGAAACACAGGACATATCTTCATCAAACCTACGAAGAAAAATACATGACACTAATACAAATTGTTACTTCAGGCTTGCGAGTCCGAGATGAGTAACAGACAAATGGACGAGATGACATTAATTTAAACGCTACTTTACATAACACTAATGCTGAATAATCAATGTTAAGCTTGTGTGTGTATGACCAAGTTCAGTAGTAAAAAGAAAGGGACGAGTTGACATTAATTAAAACATTCATTTTTCCAGATGAAGTGTTAACAGCGTGGAATCGGGAATTCAGTGAGACAGCTCCATTAGATCAAAAGCGACTCTGTGGACACTGGTGGTGGTGATGGTAGTGATTCACGAGTGTCGAGGTATCGTTTTACTTGGAAATGGCAGGATCTTAATTAATACCTGACAAAGTTTTCAAAAATATATCAACATAGATAAGGCATACAGGAAGAGAGAGAGAGAGAGAGAGAGAGAGAGAGAGAGAGAGAGAGAGAGAGAGAGAGAGAGAGAGAGAGAGAGAGAGAGAGAGAGAGAGAGAGAGAGAGAGAGAGAGAGAGAGAGAGAGAGAGAGAGAGAGAGAGAGAGAGAGTGTGTCTGTGTGTTTATGTAAGAGGGACACCGGCCAAGGGCAACAAAATTACAATAAAAAAAAAGCTCACAAAGATGCCGGTCCCCGAATAGGGTCCGAAGCGGTAGTCAAAAACTGAAGGATAAGTGTCTTGAAACCTCCCTCTTGAAGGAGTTCAAGTCATAGGAAGGTGGAAATACAGAAGCAGGCAAGGAGTTCCAGAGTGTACCAGAGAAAGGGACGAATGACTGAGAATACTGGTTAACTCTTGCATTAGAGAGATTAACAGAATAGGGGTGAGAGAAAGAAAAAGAGTCAGTTAGCAAGATCAGAAGAGCAGTTAGCATGAAAATAGCAGTAGAAGATAGAAAGAAATGCAACATTGCGGCGATGAAAAAGAGGTTGAAGACAGTCAGTTAGAGGAGAGAAGTTGATTAGACGAAAAGCTTTTGATTCCACCCTGTCTAAAAGAGCGGTATGAGTGGAACCCCTACAGACATGTGAAGCATACTACATACATGGACGGATAAGGCCCTTGTATAAAGTTAGCAGCTGAGAGAATGAGAAAAAAAAACTGGTGGAGACGTCTCAGAACACCTAGCTTCATAGAAGCTGTTTTAGCTAGAGATGAGATGAGAAGTTTCCAGTTTAGATTATAAGAAAAGGACAGACCGAGGATGTTTATTGTAGAAGAAGGTGACAGTTGATTGTCATTGAAGAAGAGGGGATAGTTGTCTGAAAGGTTGTATCAAGTTGATAGATGGAGGAATTGAGTTTTTGAGACAATGAAAAATGCCAAGTTTGCTCTGCCCCAACAATTTTAGAGAGATCAGAAGTTAGGCGCTCTGTGGGTTCCCTGCGTGAACTGTTTACTTCATAAAGGGGTGGACGTCTAGGAAAAGACTCGGAAAAGTGCAGGGTGGTATCATCAGCGTAGGAGTGGATAAGACGAGAAGATCATTGCTGAAATATAGGAAGAGAGTGAGTGACAGGACAGAACACTGAGGAACACCACTGCTAATAGATTTAGGAGAAGAACAGTGACCGTCTACCACAGCAGCAATAGAACGGTCAGAAAGGAAACTTTAGGTGAAGTTACAGAGAGAAGAATCGAAGCCGTAGGAGAGTAGTTTGGAAATCAAAGCTTTGTGCCAAACTCTATCAAAAGCTTTTGATATGTCTAAGGTAACAGAAAAAGTTTCACCAACATCTCTAAAAGAGGATGACCAATGTAACCGCCGTATATGTACAACTTACACGACGGGTAGAGATACGCACATATGTACACTGTAATGAGACAATTTATGTTTTATTTGTTAGCGTTATATTATTCGTAGCAATTGATGTTCTACATGAGAAGTGTATGGCGCGCCTACGCGCCAGCACAACAGTGAGAGGGGAGTGTAGGGCCGAGGAGACGCCTTGCGTTTGCTCCCTCAGCTATTTTTCTTGCCGAAGGGTCGATTGTTATGACGTGAGTGTTGATAACATACCTAAGCATAATGAACATCATAGGCTGTAGCGGCCCAGCAGCGTCTCCAAAGCCACTTCACGACAGTCACGCCTACACATCAGACGTGTTTCGGGAGGGCACGGAGAGTAAATCCCTGTAAATCCCTGAGTGTAATCCCTTGCATACAACCAAGAGGACGATTGTTTCCCGCACTGTGTATGTATTTATCATAGTGTTAGATAATAGATACTTACGTAACGGAAGAAATAGTCATTCCAAGGAAAATCACCAAAATACCTCCTCATGTCCCCCAGACTACCAGAGGCAAAACGTCAGAGGCACCTTCGCTTAGGGGGATCCTGAGGAGGGATTGGAGCTATAGGACAAGATACAGATATGAAATCGTTATCGGAGGAGCCCAACGAAGAAGAGAGGGTAACAGCATAAACAGGATAAGAGGTTAGGAAAAGGTCAAGAATGTTGGGCGTATCTCCAAGACGGTCAGGAATACGAGTAGGGTGTTGCATCAATTGTTCTAAGTCGTGGAGCATAGCAAAGATGAAGGCTATTTCACCAGGATGGTCAGTGAAGGGAGAGGAAAGCCAAAGCTGGTGGTGAGCATTGAAGTCTCCAAAAATGGAGATCTCCAGAAAAAGGAAGAGAGTCAGAATGTGCTCCACTTTGGAAGTTAAGTAGTTAAAGAATTTCTTATATTCAGAGGAGCTAGGTAAGAGGTATACGGCACAGATAAATTTAGTTTGAGAGTGACTCTGGAGTCGTAACCAGATGGTGGAAAACTCGAAAGATTCAAGAGCGTGGGCACGACAGTAGATTAAGTCGTTGCGCACATAAACGAAATATCCAGCTTCAGATTGAAAATGAGAATAGAGAAAGTAGGAGGGAACAGAAAAGGGGCTACTGTGGGACACCTGTGTTTCAGTGAGGAAAAGATGAGATTTAGTAGAGGAGAGGTGGTGTTCTACAGATTGAAAATTAGATCTAAT
>NC_087167.1:16230000-16235000 GCF_035594125.1 Scylla paramamosain
AGTAATATTAAAACAGCTTCATTTTCGGTTTCAGGATAGAATGAAGGGCGGCTGGATTGCACTCCACCAGGTTTCAGAGAGAGAGAGAGAGAGAGAGAGAGAGAGAGAGAGAGAGAGAGAGAGAGAGAGAGAGAGAGAGAGAGAGAGAGAGAGATTAATTAACAAACTCTACAATACACAAGAATACAGAAGCAAAAACTGAAAACATACTTACTGACTAAACACACACCACAAACTTCATGAATACAGCAACAAAAATTATACGAACACACTGAACGCAGACAACACGCAAGTTTCACGAACACAACAGCTGAGATAGCTAACGCGCTTATTATCTGCACAAACCGCACAAGCTTCACGAATACAGAAACAGAAACCAACAATATATTATACTTACTGAATACACAAACACTGCAAGAGTCACGATTCCAACAACTGAAAACAGGACAAGGCAGTAATCGAACGCACAAACTCACCGTACCGTACAAGCTTCACGAATGCAAGAACTGATATACCCTACTTAATTATCAGCACCCCGCCTTCTCCACCCCCCCCCCCGCGTAACACTGCAACAACACGCAACCCGCCCAAACTAAACTTCCAAGACGGATCATCTATTTACACTTCAACTTTCCCGACCTTTTCATTCCCTGGCCTGAAAGGTTTCCTCGCAGCTTGCATTCCTGTTTACCGGTCCATCTCATTATCTTGCTTATCCCTGGGTGTTATGTTAAACTCAGAGACAACATTGGTAACTAAGTCTCTCTCTATATATCCTTGTTCTGCTTCTATTATGCTTCTTAGTATTGTCCTTTCTTCCTTGTTCGTTTCGTTTCTTAGTTATGCTTTAATTAAAAAAAAATATATATACGTGTTTATAGCCTTTTTCATGCTAGTGGTGGTGGTAGTGGGTGGTGGTGGTGGTGATAACTGGGGCATGGTAAAAAAAAATACGAAGGAGGAGAACGAGAAGAAGAAGAAGAAGAAGAAGAAGAAGAAGAAGAAGAAGAAGAAGAAGAAGAAGAAGAAGAAGAAGAAGAAGAAGAAAGAAGAAGAAGAAGAAGAAGAAGGAAAAGGAGAAGAAGAAGAAGAAGAAGAAGAAGAAGAAGAAGATGAAGAAGAAGAAGAAGAAGAAGGAGAAGAAGAAGAAGAAGAAGAAGAAGAAGAAGAAGAAGAAGAAGAAGAAGAAGAAGAAGAAGAAGAAGAAGAAGAAGAAGAAGAAGAAGAAGAAGAAGAAGAAGAAGAAGAAGAAGAAGAAGAAGAAGAAGAAGAAGAAGAAAAAGAAAAAGAAAAAGAAAAAGAAGAAGAAGAAGAAGAAGAAGAAGAAGAAGAAGAAGAAGAAGAAGAAGAAGAAGAAGAAGAAGAAGAAGAAGAAGAAGAAGAAGAAGACAACAGCTACAACAACGAGGACGAGGAAGAGGAGGAAGAAAAGAAGGACTAGTAGAAGGATCAGAAAGAGAAAGAGAAACAAGGAAGTCAGGAAGAAAGCGAACATAATAGGAAGGAAGAGATGCATAGTTTACCTGAGTCAGCGCAGCAATTACCTACACAGACACAGAATAACAGGTATACACGAGCTCTCTCTCTCTCTCTCTCTCTCTCTCTCTCTCTCTCTCTCTCTCTGAATACTATCATCTTTACATTGATTTTCCAGTAAGTATATAAGATTATATTATTTCCTTATTTTCTCCTGTCATTATCACACTTCTACTTTTTCCTTCGTATCATTTATTTTTCTTATTTCCCAGATTCACTTTTATTTAATATTGTAATATTATGTGTGTGTGTGTGTGTGTGTGTGTGTGTGTGTGTGTGTGTGTGTGTGTGTGTGTGTGTGTGTGTGTGTGTGTGTGTGTGTGTGTGTGTGTCTTTGATCTCCTAATTCTATTAAGATCAATTTAATTTATGTATCATTATTTGTCACCGATATCCTTATTGTCCTTTCTCTCCTCTCTCCTCCTCCTCCTCCTCCTCCTCCTCCTCCTCCTCCTCCTCCCCCTCCTCCTCCTCCATCACTGCTTGTTCATATTTATGTCCATCTTACATTCTTCCCTGACATCCCATCCTCAAAGATGTTTATGTTTCTTCTCTAGTCTCATTTCTCTCTCTCTCTCTCTCTCTCTCTCTCTCTCTCTCTCTCTCTCTCTCTCTCTCTCTCTCTCTCTCTCTCTCTCTCTCTCTCACACACACACACACACACACACACACACACACACACACACATAAACACGCTTGCCATTCTTCACTGGACGCGCCATTGTTCGTTGCCTAACAAAGCTTAGTCCGCTGAAAGTCGCTGGGATCACGGACTCATTTCTTCTCGTAAAGGAAGCACCGCCGCCTCCTTCCTTCGCTCGCTTCCATTGTTAAGGTGCCAAATACTTTAGCCTCTGATTCTTGATATTTGGTATTTGATCCAAAGAAGCAGTATTTGTTAGTAGTTAAGTTCAGTTTTGTCTTGTTTTGTTTTGTTTAGAAGTTAGTTTTAAGTCTAAATTTTGTGACTCTCTTTACAGGTTCAAGCTATATATTTATAATTATCTAATTCTAATCACTTTCTTAATCCTCTGAATGTCACGCCTTCTTCTCAGCTTAGAGAAATGATTACGTGCATATTTAGATGATATTTTTTTACCTATTTTTTTTTCTTTAATATACTATTATTTTTCATTTAAGAGGTGTTCTAGGTATGAAGAAAAAAAAATAATTATAATGAAAAATATCAGTCATTGTAGGGAACAGTTTGAGAGGCTCCGTTTCCAATGTTTCCACAGCAGCACACTTGTTAAACTGCCTGCTTCTACCTCCCCTTCCTACGACTTGAACTGTCACGAAGGTTATATATTAAGACACCTCTGGAACTAAACTGCCAAACTTTTCAGGTACTCTTTCCGTAAGAAATTGCATCTACCTGCTTTTTCTCTTCCTTCCTACGACTTGAACTGTTACAAAGGAGAAATATTAGGACATCTTTAGAACTAAACTGCCAAACTTTTCAGGTACTCTACCTGTAACTAGCTTTTCTGTTGGCAGCAAAACGAGTAGACTTTCTCCCCATCGTTCTCTTTCTATTATCTACATGTGTCTGTTTCCCTTCCTTCCTAAGACCTGAACTGTTATAGAAGAAAAATATTAAGACACCTCTGAAACTAAACTGCCAAACTTTTCAGACACTCTTCTCGTAACTAACTTTTCTCGGAACGACAAAACCAACGAACTTTCTTCCTCTTGTGTTTTCTTTCTGTTCTCTGCCATACTCCTTGACACATAAAGAAATGTAGACCATAGATGTGAATGAACTCCGCTGCGGCCGTGAGAACAGAAGCACCTCGAGACAGATCTGTCGGATTCAGTTGTCTGATACACTTGAGAATAGAACCTCGACACACTTTCGCCAGATTGACTTGTCTGATGCACGTGCCAGAGACAGACGTTCTTTATCCTCACAAGCGCGGATTTGCCTGTTCCACTGGACAATTTATAATGTTAACGTAATACAAGAAATTACATGTTGGTATATTATTTTCAATCTATTTATCTTTAGGAAAATGTTTTTAAATTCAGTGAAATATAGTTGTTTCACAATCTTATTTCAATGTAGAAAGGACACTTCTCAAGAGCAAGATATATATATATATATATATATATATATATATATATATATATATATATATATATATATATATATATATATATATATATATATATATATATATATATATATATATATATATATATATATATATATATATATATATATATATATATATATATATATATATATATATATATATATATATACATATATATTATTTTTATTTATTTATATATTCACTTATTTTCTATGTAGGAGGGGCACCGGCCAAGGGCAACAAAATTCTATTAAAAAAAAAAGGCCCACTGAGATGCCGGTCTCCGAACAGAATCAAAAGCAGTAGTCAAAAATTACAGGAGAAGTGTCTTGAAACTTCCTTCTTAAAAGAGTTCAAGTCACAGGAATTGGAAATGCAGAAGGAGGCAAGGAGTTTCAAAGTTTCGGATAACCCGAACGCCCTCATGGCAATTCTGACTGACAAACAAAAGTACACTAGTAGTACAGTGCACAGTGTTATGTTAGCTCTTATGCGACCATTGTGTTGTGTACAGTTAAGTGAGTTCTTAAGTGAACACTAAGTGTGTAGTGTTAAGTGAACTCTAAAGTGACCAGGGCCGCGTTCAGTACCACGACTCGGACGGCCCGGTTAACCCGAGTCGCCCGAGTAGCCAACTGAGGGGTTTTGGGGGTCCACCGGGATACTGTAAAGAAATCATCGACGTTGTCATGGAAGCGGCCACATTTTACCCAACTCTGTAGCAGTAAACATGGCTGACGCTTATCCACTTGGTGATTTGCATTACGGAGCACTTGCTGTCTTCGGCGATGAGGTTCTTGGTAAAGATCCGGTACTATTATCATTCATTACCCATTCCATTTTCTTTATTTTCATTCTTTTATATATTTAAGACTGAGTACTTTACTTACTAGTGCTTGTCATCGCATGTATGCTGACAGTATTGTAGTCATCTGCCATAAATGAGCGACTATTGCACCAATATAAGTATGGTTGGGCGGCCATTTTTGTAGTGACGTTATCAGAGCACAGAGCGCACCACCACCTCGTTTGAATAACCCAAGTCACCCGAGCAGGCGACCCGCGCCGAGCAAGGAGAGCATTCAGTTGAGGATTGGACGTCCCAGGTAACACGAGCGACCCACCTGAACACACCCCAGCTATTGCGTTGTGTACAGTGTGCAATAACAAAATATGCTGTTAAGAAGTTAGGCGTTCTGAGACGTCTCCGCCAGTTTTTCTCATCCCCCAGCTGCTAACTCTGTACAAGGCCCTTATCCGTCCATGTATGGAGTATGCTTTACGTGTCTGGGGGGTTCCACTCATACTGCTCTTCTAGACAGGGTGGAATCAAAAGCTTTTCGTATCATCAACTCCTCTCCTCTAACT
>NC_087167.1:16237500-16250000 GCF_035594125.1 Scylla paramamosain
TATTATTATTATTATTATTATTATTATTATTATTATTGTTTTTGTGGCAGCCTTATGCATTACCACCTTTTCCTATATTTTCTTTATGCATTCTTCCATCTTTGGGAGCGCGTCACCTAGGAAGTAACCCATCCCATCCCCAATCCAGAGGGCGACCTTCCACCACATAGAGCAGAGGCACCAGGGCTGTTTCCTCCCCTTCTTACTTATTATACAGATGTCATTCTCTCTCAAGTGATTTTACATAGCCACTAACACATTTATCGTTATTGCCATCATCATCATCATCATTATTGTTACACCTGCCGAAACGATAATTACTCCCAGTGAGGTCTAAAACACTGTTCAGAGGGTGCTGTTAACTTATCATTAAACCCAACTGTGACCTCACTGAACGTTTCCCTTTGTTTCTCACAACACAAGGGGGCAGTCACAGCCTGCCCTCTAAAGACAACTCTCTTCCTCCACACAAAACTACAAGCACCTAATAACACACACACCCTTCACTCAAAAATCTCAAAATCATCATGGCGACTCCTACACCAGCCTCGGAGTCCCCATCTGGGGAAGGGACCATAAATGTCCCCAGGTCGGACTGCCTTTCTGTCGACGACCCTAAGTGTCTTGACACCCCCCTCAACTTTTTCTTCATTAACTTCTGCAACATTCGCGGTCTAAGATCTAATTTTCAATCTGTAGAACACCACTTCTCCTCTTCTAAACCTCATTTCTTTCCTTCACTGAAACTCAGGTGTCTGAGGCAACTGACAGTAGCCCCTTTTCTGTTCCCTCCTACTCTCTCTATCCTCATTTTCGATCCAAAGCTGGATGTTGCGTTTATGTGCGCAATGATTTAACCTGCTCTCGTGCCCACGCTCTTGAATCTTCCGAGTTTTCCACCATCTGGCTATGACTACAGAGTCACTCTCAAACTAAATTTATCTGTGCTGTATACCTCTCACCTAACTCCTCTGACTATAAGAAATTCTTTGACTACTTAACTTCCAAAGTGGAGCACATTCTGACCCTCTTTCCTTTTGCAGAGATCTCCATTCTTGGAGATTTCAATGTTCACCACCAGCTTTGGCTTTCCTCTCCCTTCACTGACCACCCTGGTGAAATAGCCTTCAACTTTGTTATCCTCCACAACCTAGAGCAATTGGTGCAACACCCTACTCATATTCCTGACCGTCTTGGAGATACGCCCAACATTCTTGACCTTTTCCTGATCTCTAATCCTTCTGCTTATGCTGTCACCCTTTCTTCTCCGTTGGGTTCCTCCGATCACAATCTCATATCTGTATCTTGTCCTATCACTCCAATCTCTCCTCAGGATCCCCCTAAGCGAAGGTGCCTCTGGCGTTTTGCCTGTGCTACTTGGGAGGACCTTAGGACGTATTTTGCTGATTTTCCTTGGAATGACTACTGCTTCCGTGTCAGAGACCCGTCTTTGTGTGCTGAGCGCATAACAGAGGTGATAGTGTCTGGCATAGAGGCGTACATTCCTCACTCTTTTTCTCGACCTAAACCTTCTAAACCTTGGTTTAACACAGCTTGTTCTCGTGCTATACATGATAGAGAGGTGACCCACAAAAGGTACTTAAGCCTTCCATCACCAGAATCTCATGCACTTTATCCCGGAACCATGCCAAGTCTATTCTCCAACTAGCCAAAAACTCCTTCATTAACAGAAAGTGTCAAAACCTTTCAAGATCTAACTCCCCTTGTGACTTCTGGCATCTAGCCAAAAATATCTCCAATAACTTTGTTTCTTCTTCTTTCCCTCCTTTATTTCAACCAGATGGCACCACTGCTATCACATCTGTTTCTAAAGCTGAACTCTTCGCTTAAACCTTTGCTAAAAACTCTACCTTGGACGATTCTGGGCTTTTCCTCCCTCTCCTCCACCCTCTGACTGCTTCATGCTACCTATTAAAATTCTTCGCAGTGATGTTTTCCATGCCCTTGCTGGCCTAAACCCTAGGAAGGCTTATGGACCTGATGGGGTCCCTCCTATTATACTCCGAAACTGTTCCTCCGTGCTTGCACCTTGCCTAGTCAAACTCTTTCAGCTCTGTCTGTCAACATCTACCTTTCCTTCTTGCTGGAAGTTTGCCTACATTGAGCCTGTTCCTAAAAAGGATGACTGTTCTAATCCTTCAAACTACCGTCCCATTGCTTTAATTTCTTGCCTATCTAAAGTTTTTGAATCTATCCTCAACAGGAAGATTTTTAAACATCTATCACTTCACAACCTTCTATCTGATCGCCAGTATGGGTTCCGTCAAGGCCGCTCTACTGGTGATCTTCTGGCTTTCCCTACTGAGTCTTGGTCATCCTCTTTTAGAGATTTTGATGAAACTTTTGCTGTTGCCTTGGACATATCAAAAGCTTTTGATAGAGTCTGGCACAAAGCTTTGATTTGCAAACTGCCCTCCTACGGCTTCTATCCTTCTCTCTGTAACTTCATCTCAAGTTTCCTTTCTGACCATTCTATTGCTGCTGTGGTAGACGGTCACTCTTCTTCTAAATCTATTAACAGTGGTGTTCCTCAGGGTTCTGTCCTGTCACCCACTCTCTTCTTATTATTCATTAACGATCTTCTAAACCAAACTTCCTGTCCTATCCACTCCTATGCAGATGATACCACCCTGCACTTTTTCACGTTTTTTTTCATAGACGTCCAACCTTTCAGGAAGTAAATATTTCACGCAGGGAAGCCACAGAACGTTTGACATCTGATCTTTCTAAAATTTCTGATTGGGGCAGAGCAAACTTGGTATTGTTCATTGCCTCAAAAACTCATTTCTTCCATCTATCAACTCGAAACAACCTTCCAGACAACTATCCCCTCTTCTTCAATGACACTCAACTGTCCCCCTCTTCTACACTGAACATCCTCGGTCTGTCCTATAACTATAATCTGAACTTCTTTCTCTCACCCCTATTCTGTCCACCTCTCTAATGCAGGAGTTCACCATTATTCTCAATCATTCATCCGTTTTTCTGGTAAACTCTGGAACTCCCTGCCTGCTTCTGTATTTCCACCTTCCTATGACTTGAATTATTTCAAGAGAGAGGTTTCAAGACACTTATTCATCAATTTTTAACTACTGCTTTGACCCTTTTATGGGACTGGCATCTCAGTGGGCATTTTTTTAATTGGATTTTTGTTGCCCTTGCCCAGTGTCCTTCCTACATAAAAAAAACAAAAAAAACAACACCAACAAAATCACCAACTACTACTTCTACTACCACTGCTTTAGCCAACACTAACATCATTACTAGCTCTCCTACTATTACTACCACTTCTACTGCTGCTCCCGCTACTGTTGCGTACTCTCTTGTTACCCTCACTACTTCTACTGTTACTACTATAATCACGGATGGCATTGCTGCTCGTGCTGTAGAGGAGGAAGGGCATCCATCACCCCCAGGAACTGTGAAGCTGTTGAGATTAGTACCGTTACATTTCCTATTCCCCGTTCCCAGTAGTGCCGCGCCGAACAGGAATATGTGAATTAGTAGATGTGTTTCCTTGCTCTTACTCCTTCCAGGATCTGACCCGGAGGCAACTAAAGCCATTAAGATCGAACGCGAAGAGCACTATTGATCTTACGGTGGGGTTCCTCGTGAAGTGATACGGATATGATGCTCGTCTATCTTCATCTGCCCAGCATGAATAAGAAGACGATAGAGAGAGAGAGAGAGAGAGAGCAGTGCCAATGGAAGTACATGGGGAAGAAAGCGAGGAAAACGGCAAAATAGGTGGATCAATAGTGTGAAGGAGGATGTAAAGGCCCGGTCCCACAAGCATTGCGGGTGAATTGCGACTGAATTACGCACGAAATTGGTAGGCATTCGCCAAACATACTCAGTATTCGTGATTCATGCTGAAATCAATTGCCCAACCTCCGCACATGTTCCCAGTGCATCCGCACTGGGTGTTTCTTCCGCTCCCAGATTTTTAAACTGCACAAAATTTTGGTTGCGGATGAGATTCGTAATACATTCGCAATACATACGCAATACATACACAATCCATACGCAATACATCCACTGTTATTCGCTGTGTTCGGCTTTTATCCGCAACTCACGGGTAATTGCGTGTTGGTAACGGAATGGGAGCGTATGTATCGTGTATGTATACCGAATATATAGCGTACCTAGCACATCCATACTGCGAATTATAAGAATGCATTCCAAATACATAACGTATAATTTGCGAACCAATAGCGATTGGATAACGGTAACCCAAGATTGTATATAAAGTGAGCCAGAACTGGAGCTCATTTTCCCTCAATCATTCCAAAAGATTGTCCTCCTGCTCTGCTGTCAGTTGGAAGTTCTTCCGGGTCTTCTTGGACTTGCAACTGCGCTTGCCAGTGGTTTGGGAGAGCTGGGAGGGAGGATCGTCAAGGGCGGAGTCTTCTTCCTGCTGGTCACCAGGTGCCTGGCTGGAGGAAGCTGGACTTCTGGGCCGTCCATAGCTGAAGGAGGCTCTTCACGGTCGTCGCTGCCTGAAGGAGACTCATCTTCGGGAGATTCCCAGGCTGGAGAAGGCTGGTCCCTGGGTGCAAGCTGCATGGCTGCTTGGTCCTGGGTTGGGGCGGGCTTGTCCTCTGGAGCTAGAGTTGCACGCTGCTTCTTCATTTTCTTGAGAGGCTTCTGAGCTGGGGTAGGAGCAGCAGTTGACCCAAAATCCAAGGGCGTCGCCCTCTTCTTGATGGTGGACTTCTGGGACATCTCGACTGGCATCTTCTGTGGCATCTTGAGAAGCTGGATGAACATATTCCTCCTTCCAAGTTGGCTGGCGTACTAGTTAGAAACAGACAGCCCGCCCTGTTTTAACCTCGGCAACTCAAACGCCGCACATGCGCTGTGCATCCGCCGTCTCCGGGATACATCCGCTCTACATCATCCATGCTTCCGCGACGCGTTCGCTATTTTTTCGCTTTGTTTGCAATGCGCCCGCTCTGCTTTCGCAATACATACGCAACAAATACGCTATTTTTCCACACTGTATCCGTTTTATACCCGCAATCCTCGCAATATATTCGCCTGATATAACGGTATTTTCACCCCCGGGACGGATTCCGCAGTGCTTTCCGCTTTTGTTCGTAATACATCAGCGACACATTCTCAATACATGTGCAATTCATACGGTTCATATCCGCACAGTATTACAGAAAAAAAGTGCATTTTTTCTGTGGATGCTTGCGGACGGCTGGAACCCAGCAAAATAGGCATCCTCGATTCATTCGTATTTCATCCATAGTTCTGTGGGACCGGGCTATAAGGGATACACGAAGCAGAAGCATACATCAGAAACACATGAACAAGGCTCATCCCAAACAGCTGAGAAGAAGAAGAAGAAGAAGAAGAAGAAGAAGAAGAAGAAGAAGAAGAAAGAAGAAGAAGAAGAAAGAAGAAGAAGAAGAAAAGAAGAAAGAAGAAGAAGAAAAGAAGAAGAAGAAGAAGAAGAAGAAGAAGAAAAGAAGAAGAAGAAGAAGAAGAAGGAGAAAAGAAGAAAAGAAGAAGAAAAGGAGAAAAGAAGAAAAAAGAAGAAAAGAAGAAAAGAAGAAAAGAAGAAGAAGAAGAAGAAGAAGAAGAAGAAGAAGAAGAAGAAAAAGAAAAGAAGAAAAGAAGAAGAAGAAGAAGAAGAAGAAGAAGAAAAGAAGAAGAAGAGAAGAAGAAGTAAAGAAAAGAAGAAGAAGAAGAAGAAGAAGAAGAAGAAGAAGAAGAAGAAGAAGAAGAAGAAGAAGAAACTGACCAGTAAAACAAAACAAAAAACTACCTATAAGAACATAAGAAATAAGGGAAGCTGCAAGAAGCGACCAGGCTTACACGTGGCAGTCCCTGTATGAAACACACCTACCTATTTCCATCTGCTATCCCCATCCATAAACTTGTCTAATCTTCTCTTAAAGCTCTCTAGTGTCCTAGCACTAACTACATGATTACTGAGTCCGTTCCACTCATCTACCACTCTATTTGAGAACCAATTTTTTCCTATCTCCTTCCTAAACCTAAATTTTTCAAGCTTGAACCCGTTATTTCTTGTTCTACCCTGGTTGCTGATCCTAAGAATTTTGCTTACATCTCCCTTGTTATAACCCTTATACCACTTAAAGACTTCTATCAGGTCCCCTCTTAACCTACGTCTCTCTAAAGAATGTAAATTTAACAGCTTCAACCTAGCCTCGTAAGGAATACTCCTCATCCCCTGTATCCTTTTAGTCATTCTCCTCTGTACTGCTTCTAATAGACCTATATCTTTCCTGTAATGTGGGGACCAGAACTGCACCGCGTAGTCTAGATGAGGTCTGACCAGCACCAAGTATAACTTTATTATTACTTCCGGCCTTCTACTTTTAACACTCCTAAAAATGAATCCTAGTACCCTATTTGCCTTGTTTCTGGCTTCTATGCATTTTTTCCCTAGACGGAGTTCAGAGCTAACTATAACTCCTAAATCTTTCTCGTACCCTGTACCTACCAGAGTTTGGTTGTCTAATGTGTACCTATTGTGTGGGTTTCCTCTACCTACGCTAAGCACTTTGCATTTATTGATATTAAATTGCATTTGCCATCTATCCGTCCATTCATTCATTCTATCTAAGTCTGCCTGCAAGGCGATGGTATCCGATTCTGACCTAATTAATCTACCTATCTTTGTGTCATCCGCAAATTTACTAACATCACTACTAATTCCACTATCCAAGTCATTGATATACATTAGAAATAACAATGGCCCTAATACTGATCCCTGTGGCACCCCACTAATTACATGACCCCACTCGGATTTCGAGCCGTTTATTACCACTCTCTGTCGCTTGTCACTAAGCCATGACCCTATCCAGCCTAACACCTTCCCATCTATCCCGTGTGCCCTAACCTTTCTCAGGAGCCTTTGATGGGGTACCTTGTCAAATGCTTTATTAAAGTCCAGATATGAGATATCATAACTATCACCATTATCTACTGCCTCGTACACCTTACTGTAAAAACTTAACAAGTTTGTCAGGCAAGACTTCCCCTTCGTGAAGCCATGCTGTGACTGATTTATCAAGTTCCTATATATCAAATCCTACATGAGGTGTCCCAGACAAGACACTACACATTCACACACACACACACACACACACACACACACATCATTTACACTCTTAGCTCCACGACAAAATTACCTCCATTATATTACAGTCCAGTTAAATTGAAGAGTATCTTTAAAAAATTATCACATCCTTAAGCCATCGTCACTTAGTATCTTCTCTGTAATCAAAGCGATATTGTACACCTAGACGTTCTCTGCAGCACGCCCCGCTAGGCACTCTCCTCCTTCGTCCTCCAGGCGCCGTGTTATCACCGAGTCGTCTTAATCTTCCACAGATTAAATGCTTCCTCAGGGCACGAGTCTTCCGAAGCTGGAATCATTGTGTGTAATCTGTTTGTCTGTCTTTTTGTCGGAATGTGTGTGTGTGTGTGTGTGTGTGTGTGTGTGTGTGAATGTGTGTGTGTGTGTTCGTCTGTCTGTTAGTCTGTCTGTCCTTTCGTGTTTGTCTTTTTGTCTGTCTGTTAGTTTCTCTCTCTCTCTCTCTCTCTCTCTCTCTCTCTCTCTCTCTCTCTCTCTCTCTCTCTCTCTCTCTGTAACCATCATTTCCGTCCATTCTTCATGTAAACAAGTACTACCTCTCTTTGTTTCCCCATTATTCCCTATATCCTTACGACTACTTGTTTTCATACCGTTCACATTCCTTGCCATTCCTACTATCATTATTCAGTTCCTTTTATTACTCTATTTTCTCCTACTCTCTATTTCCCTTCACCTTGCCTGTCGTGTCTGAATATCTGTTACAATAAAGGAAATAAAAGCTTACCTCATACAAAAATACCATGCCAAATGTACTGCAATATAGAAATTCCATTACAAACGATGCTTGAAGCTGTGAAAAGGTAAAGAAGGGTTATTTTGCTGAGACTCGACCAGTTGTGTGTGTCTGTAAACTGAGAATATGTACCATCACAATGCAGCAAAAAGTGCATATCTTCTTCATCCTGTTAGTATTAACCTATCGGTGTAACATCTATCTATCTACATTCTCATCTGTCTATCTATGTATGTTTCACTGTATTTTGTCTATATGTTTGCTGTCTACTGATCTGTTGTAGTTTATCTATCTAGGATATTGAGGTGGAAGAGGAGGAGGAGCAGAAGGAATACAAAGGAATATAAAGGAAGATAAAAAAGCAACAGACTTCGAGGTCCTTACTAGGCTTGTAGGAAAAGGAGGAGGAGGAGGAACGTGAAGGAAAAGAAGAGATATCTATTTAGCTACTTATCTATCTGTCTATTTGCCTAGCTACCTGCACACCTACATAACATACATATATCTATCAATCTATCTATCTATCTATCTATAGGTAGGCATCTATTGTATTGATCTATTTTTTTGTACTGTATACTCGTATGTATTGTAAATCTATATTAATAAATTTACAGGTAGTAATGACATAATTTGATCGTAGGATGCTGCATTCTGATCACAGATACTAAAACTACTTTGCCTTCTCAATTATATATTACACTTATAACCTGCCTTTACGTACTAACAGTGCAAACCATGATGCATTTCGATGTAACTTATTAATAATAAAAACAAACTGTTCAATGCATGAATTATTTGGATCTAATAATATCAGCGGAACTCATGATTCCGTGCACAAATAGACAGATCCACGACACAAAAGAAGGACCCAGCAACCTCTTAGCAGCATTGTTGTCTCTTCATAATGGATAGATATAAAAAAGAGAAAGAGAAAAAAAAAAAACATAACGTTTTCTGATAATTACAATCTCGTATTTGCTGAGAGTTCCGTTCAGGCACTGCGAGTAATAATAATGATAACAATAATAATAATAATAATAATAATAATAATAATAATAATAATAATAATAATAATAATAATAATAACAATAATAGTACCTACCAACCTAGAAGACTGGGCCCAGGATGATCAGGCCACTCCGTATGTTTTTCTTTTCAGTTTGTTTCTCACGCATAAGCAGCGGGTTACAACTCCCGACTTCCACCATGTACCTAATCACTGTTAGGTGAACAGGGGATATATTACAAAGAAGTTCGCCCGGACTTCCGACCTGGCCCAGAATTCGAACCCTGGCCCTTCCGCTAGCACTGCGCTACCTGACCATATGAAGGGAAACAGCTTGGCTGGCAAGGAAGAGAGAGAGAGAGAGAGAGAGAGAGAGAGAGAGAGAGAGAGAGAGAGAGAGAGAGAGAGAGAGAGAGAGGAAATAAAAGCCAAGAAAAAAATCAAGGATAAATCCAATATTCTTTAATTAAAATGTAATGCATAGGAATGAATGAAGATATTAAGCATGAATTATCATAAGTTGATTAATGCTTTTTTTCTGGATGCATTTTCTTAATATTATCATAATTATATAAATAAATAAATAAATATATATATATATATATATATATATATATATATATATATATATATATATATATATATATATATATATATATATATATATATATATATATATATATATATATATATATATATATATATATATATATATATATATATATATATATATATATATATATATATTAGAGGGACAAACCAACGGTAAAAAAAAAACTGGATGAAAAAAAAGGCAAGCTAATATGCCACTCCTAAAAAGAGTCAGTAATGGAATGAAAAGGGAAGGCCAGTTTAGTTTTTGAGGAATTAAGATGATTAGAAAATATAAAAATAAGAGAAGATACAAGAGGTCATGAAGCCTACACGTGGCAGTCCCTACATGAAACATACCTATAATTTCCACCTATCATCCTCACCCATGAAGTGATCTAATTTCCTTTTAACCCCTTTACTGCTACTTGATACACTTTTCCCTAATTACTAATTAATCTGAGATATCTTTCTTTATATGTTCTACAGCCACATCTAATCTTTGAACTGAGAAGAAATTTCAAAACGTATTCTTTTCCCATCGTTAACTTTCTTGCAGATGCTTATGAAGACTTCACGCCTTTCTCTGGCCGTCCGCCATGATGGTTGGCTGTCAACAAACCCTGCTGGTGAATCTCTGGTGAAATTCCGGGTTTTTAAGGCATTTACGAGTGACTGCATGCCCAACACCCCACCATGAAGTTATAGAGGTACGGCCGAGTGATGCAAACTGCTTGATAAGACAGTGGATTTTAAGAAATGAAAGCTTGAATATCTGTGGCCTACCATCCAATAGCATTCGGCCAGGAATCCTACGTCAGTGTTGTTGGTGACGTCAGAGCCACGTCACTGATAAGAAGCCATGAATGACTCAGGTGAAGCCCAAAGTGAAGCAAATAAAGGTTCAAGTGAAACTGAGTTATCTGGAAGCCACAGTGATGGTGAATATGTTTTGAACGAGCTTTTGTGCTTCGTGCAGTTTCATATTCACAGATCTACCCGAAATAATATTGCTGAAGTGGTGTTACGCCACTTTAGTGAACCTGAGATAACTGTTGCGAAGGAAATACTTGTCTATAAGTACGATGAACTGATTAGTCACAAAATTAAAAAGAGGCGTAATGTACCCGGTAAAACGAAAAGTGAGTCTACTGTGGATGACATCCTGACAGTTATGATGGAGCTGGATGGCAAAGAAGTATCTACATCCTTCGTAGCTAAAGACTTGAACCGACTGCCGAAATGTGATCCAAAAGACATTGATCCTTACGCTAATCACCAGCTGATAATGGCTCTCCAAGAAAGGGTGCACCGTTTGGAGGATAATATGAGTGAAGCAAAGGCTGAAATAATCTGCAATCAAGATGCAGTGAGACGTATAAAAAACACACAAGAAGAAATGGAGACTGTTGTCACAAATCTAGTTGCAGAACCACCCTCTTATGCTGGTGTCACATCTGGTAACAGCCTACCCAGAGGATGCAGCAGAAATAATTTATCACAGAGAGATCTTTGTAGAAGGCATTATACGCAGTCGGAGACAGAGGATGAACCATCAGGACGGGATGATGAAGCTGTTAGTCAACTTCAGGAAGCAAGTGTTGGCCTGAATAATGGAATGTCCGATGGTGATGCTGCAACGGCAAATGGTGACGCTGAACCAAGAGTGAGCGGTGTCGACGATGGCGGAGACCGTGACAGTGATACTTCACGTGTGGTGACTGGAGGGCGTGGTGACGACGAGGTTGGTAGCGAGCAACACGGCGTCGATGCAACGCGCGGTGGTGATGGTGGTGGTCTTGGATCGTCGTCTGGGAATGGAAGTGTCTCAAGAGATGGGGCGTTGCCGCTTCGGGGTACCGGCGCTCCAAGAACGGTTGGCGCTCATAGGAACGGTAATCCATGGATAACAGTGGGACCTAACGGCAAGCCTGTCAAATCAAACCCCCCTCGACAGCCTGGAGGAGGATTCCTGCCCCGCCATGTAGGGGAAAATCCCAGGCAGGGCGGCAGGCGGCGTGTGCAGGGTAGTGCGACCAGTAACATGTTTAAGGGCGCGCCACCCCCAAGGAGGGATTTTTTTCTCTCGCGAGTTGTGAGTAACACTGATGATCAGGTTATAAAGGATTATATAAGAGACAAGGGAATCAATGATTTTGAATTGCAGTTAGTATCTAATGAACATTCCATATTTAAATCATATAAGCTATCAGTTTCTGTGGGAGACAAAATTAAAGTGTTGTCACCTGATATTTGGCCTCAAGGCGTTTGTGTTGAAAAGTGGAGAAATAGGAATTAATGTTTTTGTACAATTTCATGAAAATGGAAGACAGTAGAAATTTAACGTGTGTTTCATATAATTGTGAATATGCAGATGATTTAAGGGCACCGTTCCTAAGTGAGCTTTATAATCAAAGTGATTTTTTTTTAATCCAGGAGCATGGTTTGTTTATGAGTCAGCTTGATTGGTTTTATGGAGTGGGTGAGGGTGTGAATGTGCACGGGGTCAGCGCCATGGAGGAGGGTCGGCTGGTGCGGGGTAGGCCGCACGGCGGAGCAGCCATCCTGTGGCGTGACTCCAAGCGGTTTCGTGTCACTCCTGTACCTTATGAATCCAAACGATTGTGTGCTGTTCGAGTTCATTTACCAGAACAAACGGGTTTGGTGATATGTGTATATATGCCCTGTGATGATCAAAGAAGTGACCAAAATGTGAATGAATATGTAAATATACTGAGTGATATAGCAGTTCTTAGTCTTAGTAATGATATAGATTTTATATTAGTAGGTGGTGATTTTAATACTGATTTTAGCCGTGTTACGCCCCAGACACGGGCCTTTGTTAAATTTATCGATGAGTACAGGTTTTATTGTTGTGATAATGATGCCTTATCCACAGTTGCTTATACTTATTGCAGTAAAGGAAATAATTTTAAATCCCTGATAGATCATTTTTTGATATCAGACAATATATCTAACTTCCTTCAGACTTATACTACTATTGATTCTGTAAA
>NC_087167.1:16255000-16312500 GCF_035594125.1 Scylla paramamosain
TAAAACACTAAATTGGTCACTTCTTTTGATAGCAATACCCATGACTTTTTTTTCAGGCAGTGTTATACGTTGTGCAGTTTTTATGATTTTTTTTTTTTTCATCCTTGGAGGTACATGTTATTCGAGCTTTTTTTTCTTTTATTATTTCAAGATTTTTTTTCTTAATTTTCTATCCCTTGGCAACACACAAAATAAAAGAGAGAGAGAGAAAAAATAAATTAGTCGAATCACGCTTCTCCAGAACCGAGCCGCGGTTTCTACACACGAACCCTCCAAAACAAAGGTCTTAGGGAGGCTGTGCTAGTCACGGTCCGTCAGTCCACTCATCCTCCGCCCTCTTCTCTCCTGAACGTCATCCGTGAGTTTACTGTGAGTGTTAGGCAAGGAAGGAGGCGTTGATGAAAGAAAAGGTTGAATAAATCGAGGAAAAAAAGTTGAGGAAGAAGTTGAAGAGCGAAGAAAGAAGAAAGAGAAGAACAAAAATTTTCATCAAGAAGAACAAAAAGAAGAACAAGAATATGAAAGAGAAGATAAGGAGGAGGAGGAAGAGGAGGAGAAGAAGGAGGAGGAAAAGAAGAAAAGGGGGAGGAGGAGAAGATGATGGAAAAAAAGTAAATAAATATCAAGAAACAGACAAGCAATCGAAAAAAAGAGAAATAAAAGGAGTTGAGAAAAGAAGAAGAAGGAGGAGGAGGAGGAGGAGGAGGAGGAGGAGGAGGAGGAGGAGGAGGAGGAGAAGGAGGAGGAATACAAAGGAATACAAAGGAATACAAAGGAAAGCCAAAGAGCAACAGACCTTTTGGTCCTTGCAAGGCTGTTTGGTAACTACTAACTAGCTACAGGGAAGAGAGACAGGATAGCATAGCAGAAGGCTCCTCCCCACCCACCACTTCCTCCAGCTTGCGCTGGCATGGAAATAGTTGGGAAAAGTACCATGCAGTATGGAAAAACTGACATGGAAATTTTCATAGGAAAGGATGAAAGGAAGTTCTACTATTCACCCTACAGTGAAACTCTATACTCCTATCTGAAGTTATATTGAAACTGGTGTCTGTAGAATAAGAGTTTATTAGTGAATTTAGTAATTATTCGGACAAAAAGAGAGCTTGTTGGGGATTTGCTTTTAAACATTTGTCTATTTTATTTTTGAATGATTCAACAGTATTGCTGTTCACAATTTCTGCAGGAAGTTTATTCCATATATTTACTATACGATTAAAGAAAAAATGTTTTGCCTCGTGGGATTTAAAACGTTTGGGTATAATCTTGAATGCATTATTTCTTGTTAGGTTAGAATGATCAATGGTAAAATATTTATGTGCATCAATGTTACTATACCCTTTGAAAATTTTGAACACTTCAATTAGGTCTCCTCTTATCCTGCGCTTTGTTAAACTAAATAGGTTTAGTTCTTCCAGTCGTTCCTCATACGGCTTGTTGCGCAATCTTGGAATCATCTTTGTGACTCTGCGCTGTATCTTTTCTAGTTTTTCAATGTCTTTTTTGTAGTATGGTGACCAGAACTGTACACAGTATTCTAGTTGAGGGCGCACCAGTGAGTTATATAAGGCAAGTATAACCTTTTCTGATTTAAATTCAAAGGTTCTTCCAATGAACCCTACTAATTTATTTGCCGTCTTTACTGTTTCTGTGCAGTGTTGACTCGGCTTTAGGTCGTTTGACACAACGACACCAAGATCTTTTTCTTTATCAGCACTTGACAGTGCCATGTTATTCATTACATATCTCGCCTGAACATTGTTGCTTCCGATATGTAGAATTTTGCATTTTTCTATATTGAATCTCATCTGCCATTTTTCTGCCCAGCTTGTTAGTTTATTGAGGTCACACTACAGTTCCTACCATTGTGACACAGACGTTACTCTACTTGTTATTTTGGTGTCGTCTGCAAATTTACTTATTTTGCAGTTTATCCCTTCATCAATATCATTTATGTACATTATGAAGAGTACTGGGGAACGCCTTGAGGAACGCCGCTATTTACCTTATGCCACTCTGACTCTTTTCCATTTATCACAACAAGCTGTTTTCTGTCAGAGAGTCAGTCTCTCAGCCATTTCAGGGTGTTTCCGGCAATGCCGTGAGCTTTTACTTTATGGGGAACAGTGTCGAAAGCTTTCTGGAAATCAAGGTAGATAATATCAACAGCTTTTGTCTCGTCATACGAGTTAAATACTTCATAAAAGAAGTCTAGTAAGTTTGTTAAGCAGGAACGCTTAGTTCTGAAACCGTGTTGCGAATCCTTTATGATTTTATTTTCTTCTAAATATTTAACTATTTTATCTCTGACTATTGTTTCCATCAGCTTGCACACTACTGAAGTGAGACTGATCGGCCTGTAATTGGCTGGGAGAGATTTATTTCCTTTTTTAAAGATTGGCGTGACATTTGCTAGTTTCCATTCGTGGGGAACTTTACCCGCTAGTAAAGTTTTATTGAATAAAATTGTAAGCGGTTTCACGAGCTCATTTCTTGCTTCTTTAAGAAGCCTGGGTGATATCTTGTCTGGCCCGGGTGTTTTGTTTACGTTCATGCTCTTTGTGACTGAGAGGATTTCACTTTCTGTGATGGTGAAGTCTGGCAGCGTGGTGCCTCGTGACTGAGGCGTGGGGGTCGGCAGACTGCCCTGAACATCCTCAGTCGTGAAGACTGTTTAAAAGTACTCGTTCAGGGTATTCGCCATGTCTGTTTCGCTTATTATTTGTTTACCATTTTATGTTATTAATGGGCCAATCGTTGATGTTAAGACCCTTTTTGCTTTTACATAACTGTAGAATTCTTTTGGGTTTCGTTTTACATGAGTTCGCGATCTGAGCTTCGACAGATTTTTTGCTGCATTTGATCAGTTTTTTAGTTTTTCTACGTAATCTGTCGTGCTCTAGTTTATCATCATTATTTTGTGTTAGTATGTATTTGTGGTACGCATTTTTCTTAGCCAGAAGGCAGCATCTAATTTCATTATTCGGTTTGGTGTTTTTTACCTTCCGTCTGTTTCGTTGCGGTACACACAAAAACGTAGTTTCATTTAACTTTTTAGCAAACACTTCCCATGCGTTGTTAATGTCTGGTGTCCCCAGCAGTTCATTCCAGTCTATGGATGCAAGCTGCATGCGAAGTCTCTCAAAGTTAGCACGCCGATAGTCTGGCACTTTTTCTTTACTTTCGCTTACTTTAGCTTTGTCAAAATTTATGGTGAAAAGTAAGCTACGATGATCGCTGGAACTCAGTTCTGGTCCAATTTTTAGGTCTTTTATTGACTCTTCACCAGTTGTTAAAACAATATCTAGGATATTGTTACCTCTCGTCGGATGCATGACGTGCTGGTGGAGGGAGCTTTCAAGGATACACCCGTAGAGATGCTGGCCTGCGTGAGCCGTCAGTGGTTCACCCCACCTCGTGACTGGAAGATTAAAGTCCCCCATAATTATGCAATTATTAACGCAGCAAATGTCCGTGATAAGGTCATAAAGTTTTTCGTCTCTAGCGGGTGACAGGGCTGGAGGACGATAGACGAGACCTAATGTTATTTTACGAGATTTATTTTCTAACTGGATGAAAGTGACGTCTATATTAGCAATGGTTGGGGCCGGGAGTAAACGAGGATGAAGATTACTTTTAACGTAAAACATAACACCGCCTCCCGCACGGTGAGTTCTCTCGCAGCTAAAAATGGTGTAGCCAGGGAGTGAGTACTCAGCTAAGTAATCCCTGCTTGATGAATTCATCCACGTTTCCGTGACGCCTACGATGTCGAGGAGAAGAAGAAGAAGAAGAAGAAGAAGAAGAAGAAGAAGAAGAAGAAGAAGAAGAAGAAGAAGAAGAAGAAGAAGAAGAGAAGAAGAAGAAGAAGAAGAAGAAGAAGAAGAAGAAGAAGAAGAAGAAGAAGAAAAGAAGAAGAAGAAGAAGAAGAAGAAGAAGACGAAAAAGAAGAAGAAGAAGAAGAAGAGAAGAAGAAAGAGAGAAGAAGGAAAGAGAGAAAGAGAGAAAAAGGAAAGAGAGAAAGAGAAGAAGAAAAGAGAGAAAGAGCGAAAGTGAGAAAGAGAGAGAGAGAGAGAGAGAGAGAGAGAGAGAGAGAGAGAGAGAGAGAGAGAGAGAGAGAGAGAGAGAGAGAGAGAGAGAAAGAAAAGGAAATTCCTCTGTAAATTCAGACTACCATGCTGATATGCCTTGATTTCCACCCAGTAATCATGTCATTAAATCTTTTGACATACGTCACGTCACCATAACACTTTACACTGCTTGGCTATTGAACAGGTCCCCTCTGATTCCTTCTCCGTTGATAGATACTGGATTAACTCTCTTCAAGCATGTGTCTTTTTCACACATCTCTTCTAAGAAACTATTCACATCGGCACACAGAGCTTTACTGCGCACACTGCTCTGATTCTTAAGCGCTTTAGACTCTCGTAAGGTCTAGAGAGGCCATACACATGATAAGCCCCCTTCTCAAGGATGGGTTTACTATTGCGGATGCAGAATACTTGCTAAACAATTATTATAATCATCAAAACACCCTTGGAAACCCTATTAATCATCAATGCTCTTATTCTTAAGTGATTCGGAATCTTATAAGATCTAGCGAGGCGATAAAAATGCTTTCACTATTGAGAATGGAGGATACTTGCTAGATCAGACTTACAAGATTTTTGTTAAGCCTTAACAAATATCTATGCTCTGATTCTTAAGCGCTTCGGATTTTCATAAGGACAAGAGAGGCCATATACATGATTAGCTGAGTTCTGAAGGATGGTTTTACTAGAATACTTGTTAAAAATTAACTGAAATTATAGATAAGTAGTTATTATAATAATCATCAATGATATTATTCTTAAAGGCTTTGGGCTCTCGTAAGATCTATTTTCAAAGCCCATAGATGTGATTGGTCACGTTTTCAAGGATACGTTTACTAGTAAGGATGTAAAAATAATTATTAGAATTAAAAAAAAAAAAAAGACAACCCTAATAATCGTCTTTGTTTTTATTGTGGACTCTCATGATATCTATTTTAGAAGGCCATAGAAATGGTTAGTCAAGTTTTTAAGGATCCAAGAATGCAAAATACTTGCTGAATAATCTGAAAAAAATTCTAATCACCTACATAATTTGTAAACGCTTTTGATTTTCATGAATCCTGTTTTGAAGATCCACGGAGATGATTAGTTGTTTTCTCAAAGATGCTCTTACTACTGAGAATGCAGAATACTTGCTAAACAATCACTTGAATTATAAGAAACACACTTGGAAAATCTTCTTAACCACTGGTGAGGTCTACATTGGCCAGTAGTAAAGGTCTCAGATGTTTCTATCACTGAGGATGAAAAAATACTTTCTAAAAAATCACCATTATTATAAAGATGCCATTGGAAGAAACCCTGATAATCCTCTATGCTCTTATTCTGAAGAGCTTTGGACTCTCATACGGTCAATTTCTAAAAACGACAGAGATGATTAGCAACGTTCTTATGGTTGCTTATACCAGAATACTTGCTAAAAAAAAAATCACCAGGATTATAAATATCACCCCTTGAAAACCTTAAGAATTATACATGCTCTTATTCTTAAATGTGAGCTTTGGAAGACCAAGGCGATGATTAACCAAGTTTTCAAGGATACTTTTATGTTGAGGATGCATAGGGTACTTGCTAAAGAATTACTAGAATATGTATATATAAAAAACTGAAAAAAAATCATTACACACTCATAGAAGTAGTCGAGACAAGACGCCGAAACGCTTGATGATACCGTTTCGAGTCGCTTTGTCTCCCGCAGTCGAGTCGTCTTGCTTCTCTCTCTCTCTCTCTCCTCTCTCTCTCTCTCTCTCTCTCTCTCTCTCTCTCTCAGGATTTTGATCAACGAGAAACTCTTCCTTCCTCCCTGGTCTCACTTCCGCCTCGGGTTCCGCAAACTCCTCCAGCTCTCTCAAAAGGACTGTACTCTGTCATTCATCGTCTCCCACATTTCTTGCTCTCTTTCTCTCGCACGTAACGCACCAAAATCCTTGTTCTCTTTACTGTGTAGGAGCCTGCATCATAATTCACCTCCTCTCCCTTTTTATATATTTTTTATTTATTTATTTTTTTACTGTTTTTCTACATGAATTTAATTTCCTCCGTTCCTTGTATCATAACTCATTCACTTTCTTTTTTTTCTTGTACTTTTTATGCGTTGTTGCATTATATCAGTTATCTTTTATCTAGTTGCGTTCCTTTTTTCTCTTCTTGAGCATAGTTTTATAAGCACATTTTTTTTATTTATCTAGTTACGTTTTTCTTTTTTTTTTTTTCTTGTGCGTGTAAGAGAAGTTTTAGCCAAGGACAACATAAACAGCAAAAAAAAAAAAAAAAAAGAAAGAAAGAGAGAAAAAGAAGTTTGAAAACGCCCACCGAAGATGCCAATCCCAAAAGTGAGCTGTGAAAAAAAAAAATAATAAATAAATAAATAAATAAATATTCAAAATGACGAGAAGAGTCTTGCCTTGGAACATGCTATTAATCAAACGTCCATTGTTTATCCTGCAGGATTTCTGAAGGGTTACGAGTGCATCTGCAAACATTCCCTCGCTTTACTTCACAAAAAAAAAAAAAAAAACATATCTTCCCTGTTTCCTTCCTTTATTGTTTCTATTCTTCGCCCAATTAATGAAAAAGAAACAATAAATCAATGACCCCTAAAAGCAAACCTTCCTTTAACTGTATCAGTCTTCCAGGTATGCTGCGATTCTCTCTCTCTCTCTCTCTCTCTCTCTCTCTCTCTCTCTCTCTCTCTCTCTCTCTCTCTCTCTCTCTCCTCTCTCTCTCTCTCTCTCTCTGTCCCGTGTCCAGACCTCAGCTCACCTACAGACTCTAATGATCCTTAAAAATCTCACGCACTTTCATAACAAGAGCAGAGAGAAATGGAAGCAGTCTACACGAGTGACACAATGCTCGTGCTGCAATATGACCACGTAATCCTCTTCATATAGCAGTTACGGAGGCAAACACTCGTTACAAAACAGTCTAGAGATGCACTAGTGTTAACATCAGGCAGCAAAATATAGTCTTGTTTATTCTCTCAGAACGCTTTTGTTGTTACAACGTATATGTATACGTGTGTGTGTGTGTGTGTTTGTGTGTTAATAAAGAAGAGAGTAAACAAGGGGAAAAATACAATATCATAATTTTCTTTATACACACACACACACACACACACACACACACGTCCAAACTTTCCTTCTCCGTCATCACTCCCCCTCCACACCTGCACATACATGGAGCCTTTCCTTCTTTACCCTCCCCCCTCAACAACACACACACTTTTAGAATACAGACAAACACACTGTATCTCAACATCGCCATAGCTGTGATATAACCTTTGGGTTGACCTTCCAATCACGGTCTCCTCTTGACAAAACGTGGCATTCTAAGCTTTTCCCGGAATATGGCACAACGCAATAAGGTGTCCTCGGGTCTTCGGATCCCCTCCCTCTCCTCCCAATAATGTTCCTCCACACTACACAAAAGGAAGCCACTTTGCGGCGCTTTACAAGAGGACACTGGAGAGCCTTCTCACACACCTCATCACCTCCGCCACCCTCGCCACGTCGTTGTCTTCATGCCAGCCACGTGCTCGCCGCCGTCTCTTTCATGCCAATGCGCTCTCGGGTCTTCACAGTATAATCGCGACCACCACCACCACCACCCACATTGGTACCACTACTGACTTGTCATCTATCACTTCTCCCAGTAAAGAAGGTTGAGGTTCTTGTTTTCTCTTTATCATTCTTTGGTTTAGCTGTATGTTCATTTATGTGTGTACCTTAATAACTTTCTATCTGTCTGTTTATTTAGCTGTCTGCCTGCCCATCTGTCTATGTATATATGTATGTGTGTATGTATGCATGTATGCATGTACACTTATCTATTTATGTATCCATCTTTAACTACGTATCTCCTTATAAAGCAGTCAGTCTCTCTCTCTCTCTCTCTCTCTCTCTCTCTCTCTCTCTCTCTCTCTCTCTCTCTCTCTCTCTCTCTCTCTCTGTGTGTCCTAAAGAACATCTAACACCAGTAAAACACAGCCCAACGCTCCAAAGCCGCATTATAGGAACAGCTGTAAATGAAACAATGTTACAGCTTTCCCTTCCACCTGCAGAGGCATGGTGTTTGGCATCCTTAAGAGTCAGCGATACATAGTAACCCCTTAGGAACCTCAAACGACATGAATATTAATAGAGAGGACTTTAAAATCAACAGCGAGGTCTTACAGAGTGTAGTGACCCACATCGATCTCATTCTTCATATGGTTTACAGTAAGACTACTTTTGTTGCTTTGTTTCTTTTCCTTTATGTAATAAGAAACTCTTGTCCAGGGCAACAGGGAGGTTATAAAAAAGGGTTCACTGAAATAAAACAAAAGGCCCAATGAAATAAAAAGAAAAAAAATCCACTGAATAGACTACTACTGATATTTACGTCAGTTTAAGTTAGTTATGTTAGGTAAGGGTAATAGTAGTAATAGTAGTAGTTGTTGTAGAAGTATCAGTAGTAGCATCAGCAGCAGCACTATTATTCGTAACACTGAGTATGTTGACGACAATGGTGAGTCACAGCTTGGAGATATGAGTTATAGTCAAGAGAAACGTGTTTGTTGATGATAATTGTGGGTTTCAGGAGGGAGGAGATGGGAGTCATGGTGGTGGCGGTGGTGGTGGTGGTGGCTGTGGTGGTGGTAGTGGTGGTGGAGAGGATATGACAAAGCGCGTGTGGTATGGTGTGGGAGGTGCAGCGTGTGGACTATTGTATTTTGTGAAAGAGAGAGATTTGATAAAGAAAAACGTACACTGTTTTATTATTTTCCTTCAACAGGCAGTATGCTAGTCGAAGTTCAGCAGGTCTCCTCGTCTCTCTTCTTCCTTCTTCCTATATCCTATGCACTCCTACATATAATTTCTCCTCCTTCTTCCACCATCTCTCCCGTGCTCTATCACCTCTCTCTCCTCCTCATTCTCTTTCTTCTTTTCTTCTTCCTCTACCATCTCTTCATGTTTCTTCTCGTGTTCTCCCATCTTTTTCTCCTCCTCCTCCTCCTCCTCCTTCTCATCGTCATCATCATCATTATCATTCTCATCTTCCTCCTCCTCATCCTATCCTCTTCCTCCTCCTCCTCCTCCTCCTCCTCCTCCTCCTCTTCTTCATCATCACAATCATTATCATCACTACCTTCCTCCTCCTCCTCCTCCTTCTCTTCCTCCTCTTCCACATCATCATCACTGACAGCTACTGATGATGCGCCACGCAACACACACCAGTAATACGTAACCTTTCTCCGCTTCTCCTTATTTACTATTCTTCTTTTATTCCACTCGTAGTTCTGGGAAGCCATTTTCAGATTATTTTATATCTTCATTTTGTTTTCAGTCTTATACCCTCGTCTCTTTCCTTGCGTTGCGTTGTTGCTGCCACCTTCACTGTACATGTTTGTCTAAAAGAAGATTAGACAGATTTGCTGATGAGGATAGTAGGTGGATAAAGGTAGATACGCTTCATACAGAGACTGCCACGTGTAGATCTGACGACTTCTTGGAGCTTCCTTTATTCTCTTATGGTGTCTGTTAAAGATTTGTTATGTATTAGGAAAGCCAGCCAAGGAAAAAAGAGATAGATGAATACTTAAACAAATAAATAAATAAGTAAATAAATAAATAAATGAATTAGTAAATGAATAGATGGATAGATAAAAAGACTGAAAAGCAAAGTCTCCAAAGCGAAATAAGCAGAAGATCCGACAGAAAAGCCAGTTTATCCTCTGAAGTGTCTTAATTTTCCACTTCTGAACCAGTCCAATTCGTATGCAGAGCGAAATACAGAACCAGGAAGAGAGTTTCCCAGTAAGAGCGATGAAAGTGTGAAGATACGGGTTATCCAACGTGAAGTGTACGTGTCACGTCTGCATTGCTGCGATGCTTGTGTCTTGTCTCTTGAACATAATTTTTGACGTTTTTCGCATTTATTCCACCCAATTTGAGGTTTACACTTGCTTCAGAATGTTCTGTCATCTTAATCCTGACTCTCTCCTACGTGCATATTACTAAGAAAAGTGTTAGAATATTTTCTTATGTGATTTACGACTTTTTTTTTTCTTTTTCTTTTTTTTTTCTTTATGTTAGAGGGGTTTTGGCCAAGGGCGACAAAACTGCGGAAAGAAAAAAGGCCCACTGAAGAAACACTCGAAAACAGGTAGTAGTAGTAGTAGTAGTAGTAGTAGTAGTAGTGTGATGAAAATACACACGCAAAGAGAAAATGTTAGCTGTGCTGGTTAACGCGTGTGGAAGTAAGACAGCGAAAAGGTGAGAAGAGGATAAGAGAACGGACAAAGGAAGGCCATGAATGATCACATACAAAAGGAGCACAGATGACAAAGACTCCTCACGTAAGTCACGGCAACCCAGACAACTTTTCCGTAACCTGCAGCAGTTTGAGAGGCTGCGCGGTCCTCCACACACCACGTCTGGGGAGCAAAAGAGGAGCATCAAGATACCTTAGAAAATATATTGGCTTGTCTTTCCGTTCTTCTTCTCCTATTTCGTTTTTTTTTTTTTTTTTTTTGTTTGGAAGGTCTTTGGAGCGATCTTTATTTTGGAACTGCATTTGAGCAAACTTGTTTCCTTTGTTTGTTTGTTTGTTTGTTTATTTGTCTGTCTCTTTGTCCTTGAGCGATCTTTCTCATACATAAAAATATATTAAATACAATTGCATACTAAATGATAGTAACTCTTCACAATAATCTCATTTATCAAATTTAATACAAGACAACTTCAGTAGACTTACTACATCATCACATCATGTAAGATGACGTAGATTAATTCAAGGTAAAGACAGTAAGTAAACGTCATTACATTTAATTTAAACCCGTGAAGTGACGACAAATAAAAGTAAATCACATACTCTTGAAAACAATTATCATATACTCTTATTCTTTTCCTGAGAATGAGTAGATGTATATTAATAACACTGAAAGGACTAGGAGGATAAAGAACAAGAGTAGGAGTAAAGAAATATAAGGGAATTTAAAGGAAAACAAATAGCAACACACTTTTTGGTCCCCACAACGAGTAAATGTATACGAGTATTAACAACCTCGGAAGGAATAGGAGTAGAAACACGAGAAGTAAGGAACACAAAGGAAACACAAGAAAAAAAAAAAAAAAAACAGCAGCACACCTTTCGGTCCCTGTTAAGATTTTTGATGATGAAGAAAATGGAAGTTTAAACAGATTGTCGTGACAAAATTAGGTAAGGCTTAATTCCTGTTTACCGCTCATCAAGGAGGAGGACGGGAAGGAGGAAGGGGAGGAAGAGGAGGAGGAGGAGGAGGAGGAGGAGGAGGAGGAGGAGGAGGAGGAGGAGGAGGAGGAGGAGGAGGAGGAAGGGAATGGTATGAACCAAGACATGTCACCAGATGTTTGTTGCCCCTTGTTAAGTAAGTTCTGTGATCGTTTCCACCTATTTACCGAAACAAACTTACTCTCCTAATGAATCACACACACACACACACACACACACACACACACACACACACACACACACACACACACACACACACTGGGGCAAGCTACCAATCACAAAGGATCAAAGCTTAGAATGAGTTTTTAATTGGTCAAAGGAAATAAAGTTTTGTCATGCAGCTCTCCTGTGAAAACCTGCATGAGAGAGAGAGAGAGAGAGAGAGAGAGAGAGAGAGAGAGAGAGAGAGAGAGAGAGAGAGAGAGAGAGAGAGAGAGAGAGAGAGAGAGAGTGTGTGTGTGTGTGTGTGTGTGTGTGTGTGTGTGTGTGTGTGTGTGTGTGTGTCGACCTTCTGTGCTTCTTAAGGAGTGCATCAGTTCCAGTCTTTGAAGTTTATGGATCTTTCGAGGCGTCAGAAGAGTGGTGTGGGATTTCTCGTTCCTCCTCCCTCTTTACCTTCCCAGCATGTTGTTAGCGCCGAGTCAGTAGGGAGTTTTGTGGATGGGAAAGATAGGTAGTTGTGGGTGAGTGTGTTTTATATTATGAAGGTACTGCCACGTGTAGGCCTACTGCCTTCTTGTTTATTTATTTTTTTTTTATTTTTTTTATTTCTTGTTCTTTTTTATTTTATTTTCTTCTTCTTCTTCTTCTTCTTCTTCTTCTTCTTCTTCTTCTTCTTCTTCTTCTTCCTCTTCTTCTTTTTCTTCTTCTTCTTCATATTATTATTATTATTATTATTATTATTATTATTATTATTATTATTATTATTATTATTATTATTATAAACATTATTATTACAATTGTTATTCACGTTTTCTTTTCTTTTCTTTCTTGTTCTTGTTCTCCTTCTTTTCTTCTTCTTCATCATCTTTGTCCTCCTCCTAATAATTCCTCACACTTATCTCCTAGTCACTCCTCCATTCTCTTCCATACACACACACACACACACACACACCACCTCCAGCATTCCGACTTAATTCATTCACATCTTACTACAGCATTTAATCTTCCTCTGCCTTGATACACTTTTACATTTAATCCTCTCATATCCTTGCATTCTCCAGCCAGACATTCCTCCACTCTAATTAACACTGCACTGGATCATCCACTCTCAGCTTCCAGCACATGTCCTGTTTCGGTATTCCATGTTCTTTTCCTTCGTTTTTTTAATGTAGTCTTCCCTTGCCATATTTTTTAAACTAAATCCACTGCTGCTTCACACATTGTTCCTTCATACAGAGGCTTGATGGCGTCTTGCAGCTTCCCCTATTTTTTTTTTTTTTATGTTCTTGTATTCTTAATCACAAACCATTGAATTTTTTTTTCTACAGCTACGTCTAAATATTATATTGGTTTAGTCATTGAAATCTTGTCATTCTAATTTTTCTTACCTATTTGTAGATTCTGAGTCATGTCTTTTTTATTCTACAGCTACAACATGTGTCTCTAATCACAAATCACTATGAATAACATTTTTTTTTCTATTCTACAACTACTGCCTCTAACTATGATACTGGTCAAGTCAATGGAAAACCCGTCCTTTTAATACCCGTTCCCACTTTCTAGGTTGTGAGACATTTCCTTTCTATTCTACCGCTTTAACCTCTAAATGTAATAAAAGCTAAGTTATTGCAAAACCTGTTCTTTTAATCATCTTTAACTTTTCATAGGTTCTCGTAAAAATTATGTGTTGTGTTTTTAATGACCTGACTTATTGCATATTGCAGTGAAGGGTATAACTAAAAGCCTCTTCACCTTGATCTCGTCCATGAAGAAAGATTGTTTTACTTCATTCCAATGGTGCTTTTGTTTTTCTTAGGATTTGATTTGTGCTTTCTAAGGTTTCTGGTTTATTATTCGTAGTTCATTCTGTCTGTCTGTATGTATGTATGTTTGTCTGCTTATCTCTGTCTCTCCTCTCCTTCATTCTAGTAGCTTTCGTTTTATTAGGATTTTATTTTTCTTCTACGATTCATTATTCGTAGTTAATTAAATTTGTACCTTCTCTCTCTCTCTCTCTCTCTCTCTCTCTCTCTCTCTCTCTCTCTCTCTCTCTCTCTCTCTCTCTCTTCTTTTACTTAATCGTTATATATATATATATATATATATATATATATATATATATATATATATATATATATATATATATATATATATATATATATATGTATATATATAATTTTTCAGGAGCTTTATACATAACAAAACGTAATTGAAATAGAAAGTAGATATATACCGTAGATACTAAAATACAGTAACATGTTTTCTTTCTAGTTTATTTAGAATTTTACTTTTGTTCAATTCTCTCTCTCTCTCTCTCTCTCTCTCTCTCTCTCTCTCTCTCTCTCTCTCTCTCTCTCTCTCTCTCTCTCTCTCTCTCTCTCTCTCTCTCTCTCCTTTCTGTGTGTGTGTGTGTGTGTGTTGGTGTGTGTGTGTGTGTGTGTGTGTGTGTGTGTGTGTGTGTGTGTGTGTGTGTGTGTATGTGTAACCACCTCTTCCACGTTTTCTCTACACAAATACATACTACCTTCCTTTTATTCACTCTCCCCTAACATGCCCGAGGCTGCCTGTGTGCTCTCCTCTCTCACAGGACAGGAGGTAAAGAAAGTGACCCGCAGAAAATGGGAGGTGTCAGAGGAGAGACGGATAAAAGGAGGTGGAAATAAGGACAAAAAAAAAAAAAAAAATAATAATAATAATAATGAGATGAGTGAGGAGAGAAAATGTGAGGCAAAGGCAAAGGAGGGAGAAGAGATGATACGGAGGAGGCAGTAAGAAAGGAACAAGTAACAACAGGTGAAGGAAAGTAAGCAACAGTAACGGGAAACAAGTAAGTTAAGAAAGAGGGAAAATGGGAATGAAGTGAAACTTATGAGTACAAGGCAGGAAGATAAAAAAAAAAAAAAATATGAAACTGAGGCTACAGAAAGTGACCTGAAGAGGATGAGAAGGTGGCAAAGGAGAGACATAAAATAAAACGATGGAGAGAGAGAGAGAAAAAAAAAAAAAATTGATGAATGAGGAGAGCGAGAAAAGGTAAGGCCAAGGAAGAGATGATCATACACGTGAGACAGCAAGAAAAAGAACAAGTAAGAACAGGTGAGGGAAAGTAAGCAGACAACGGTAAGAGAGAGCAAACAGGGGTAAAGAAAGAAGGAAAATGGAAAGAAACTTAAACACTGAAGTACTAAAGCTTATGAGTACGAGGCAGGAAGCGGCCCTAGAGAGAGAGAGAGAGAGAGAGAGAGAGAGAGAGAGAGAGAGGAGAAGGAAAGGCAGGGGAGAAGTGGAAGACCTGAAGAGTAGGACAAGTGTGGGCGGCAGGTGTCTGGGCGTCGCCTCCACCATCCTTCGCCAAGTTTTTCCAATTAGCGGCACACCTGGCCTCGTCACACCTCTCCTCGTCTTCTTCATAAAATTCAAAGTTTTCCAATTAGTCTCGCGGTGCCCCAGACGTGACGCAGGACGGATCACGGGGGATGGGTGGATGGGGGTGGGAGAGATGAGGCGATGAGAGTGACATGGGGGTGAGGTGGGGAGGAGTAAACAAAAACATGGAGGGTAATTAGGGTGGCTAGGATAAATATAGATGAAACGAGGAAGGAGGAGGAGGAAATGGAAAAGCTGTAGAAAGAATGGACGAGGAAGGAAAGAGGAAGAAGGAGAGGTCTGGATAAATAAAGATAATAGGAGGAGGAGGAGGAAGAAGGAGGAAGAGGGAAGGTTTAGGAAAATGCAGAAGGTTAGGAAGGAAGAGGAGGTTGCGCAAAAGATGGAGAAGAAAACAGAAAGGAAGGAGATGGAAAGAAAAGGAGTTAGATTCTAAGGAATTGTGGGGAGAGAGAAAAAAAAGAAATGGAAAAAAATGTTAAAAGGAAGAATTGTAGGGGGAAAGAGAAGGGAGGCAAAAGGGATAGGAAGAACAAATATAGAATGAAAACAATCTTTTGAAGAAGGATAAGGAAGGCAGGAATGAAGAAGAGGAAAGAAAGAGAGACAATGTAAGAGAAAAGATGCAAAGAAGATTTGATAAAGGAATGGAAGAGAGAAATAGATAAAAATAAACCGGGAAGAAGTGAGAGAAATGAAAAATGGAAGAAAATGGGAGAGTAAGGTTGAGTGAAAGGGTAGCTGAGATAACCTGCATGATGGAAGGAGAGGAACAGAAAGGGAGGGAAGGGTATACATGAAGAAGGTCGCTGCCAAGAGAGGCGGGAAAAGAATTTAGTTCACGGCAAAACAAGGAAACTGCTGTACCTAAAATCAGGAGCTCGTATTGTGTAACACTTTAGCCTTTCATAAGAGCTATTTTCAGAGGCCACAGAAATGTTTGATTTGGTTTTCCCGCGTTTTTTTTTTTCATTAACGATGCAGAATCCTTGTTAAATAACCACTAGGGTCATGAAAACATACTTAAAATTCCAATAAAATACACTAGAACTTATAAAATGTTGTGATAATGCTTAAGAATGTTTCGGCCTCTCATAAAAACTATTTTCAGATGCCACAAAATATGTTTATTCGGGTTGTGTGTTTTTCCCATTGGCGATTCAGCACTCTTCCCAAACGGTCACTGGATTCATGAGAACACTTTTGAAATTCCTGTAACTTCCATTAGAATAAACTGTTGAGATAGGACTATGAACAATGACTGCTGACATGCTCAGAGCCACCAAGCCCTGTCCTAGATAAGCAAGTCTCTGTTTAAAAATATCTCCACGGTCTAATCACCTGACCACAATTCATGCGCATCACGCCCAGCTCTTAAGTGCTGATTGTCATCTACCTACCGGCTCGAACCCTGCCTGGAGAATCAGCGCCCTCCAGGTCTGAACCCTGCCTCCCCAAGACTGGCAGCCGAGGAGTATCTCTTTCAGGGTGACACTTAAGAAGGTAACTGTGGTAATCTGGACGCTGTCGTGGCTCCGTGTGTAGTGATAAGGAGCAGTAACACAACACTAACTATGAGCCGTATTCTGAAACGCTTTGCTTTCTCACCGTGATTGTCTTCAGAGGCCACAGAAATGATAAACCGGATTCTCAAAAGTGCTTTTTTCTGTTTATAATGTAGAAATCTTAATCTGTCTCTAAAACCGTAAAAAAATCCTTAAAAACCGTGTAACTTTAATTAGAGCCTTTTGAAAGTCGGGGTGCTTCACAAAGGCGTCTCAGAATATGGTCATATAATACAACATCATAACACAACACCATCTCAAGGAGCCAGGACACGGTCATAATCACTCTGCCAGGCACCACACGGCGTGCAATCAACCCCAGGTCACCTCTGCCCTTCACCTTTACCTGCCCGACTGCTCCTTTGTCCCCACGCTCCCCAGGGTAATGAGTGAGCGTGGCAGCTAAACACCCACCGCCATACTGCTTCGCGTCTCACGGGCATAAGAAAAGGCAATGGTTTCAATTCCTGTGTAAGTAAATCGTTCATTGTGTTACCGCACATAGGCTGAAGGGAACGGAATGACTGTGGTGTACAGTAAGTGAAACTTGCAATTACGTGATTTCTTGGATTAGAAGAGAATGTCTAGTTTAAATTCAATTGTTTGTGGTTTGATTCGAAATTTTAAAATTACAGTATCATTAGTGAATATTTGGGGTAAGTTATAACCACTGATAATTGGTAATCGTTGGGCAATATAAAATTAGATATATCTCGCAGTGTAAGATGATTCTTAATACAATGGAGGATTTATGCGAAAAAAAAAGATTGTACAAACAAAAGTGTTTTAAAAGTTGGAAATAAAAAAATAGTAAAATGCGAATACTTTTCGTTCATTATTTTTCTTCCTTTCAGCTTTACTAATGAACTAATGGGTTTTCAAGAGATAAATTTATATTTAATCCATGTTTGTTTTAAGTTCGGCAGTGAATTATATATATATATATATATATATATATATATATATATATATATATATATATATATATATATATATATATATATATATATATATATATATATATATATATATATATATATATATATATATATATATATATATATATATATATATATATATATATATATATATATTGATGTAATCACTAATGGCGGACACAAACAAAGGTTTTCCAAGGTACACACAAGCAGGCCGCCGTGGATGCCTCGGCGCCTCATCGCGTGATTAAACATCAAACACCCACATCCTAAACTTCTCTCAAGGATCTCGCCTCGCCGTCTTGAACATGCACTTCAAGATTGCCGTAAGAACTCATAATGCAAGACTATGTGCCTTCACGAAGATAAACATTAAAGTTAGGACAGCCACTATCTTTTTTACTTGTTAGAAGAATTTTGAGTGTTATAGAAAATGCAAAGCAAAGACTTTATATATATATATATATATATATATATATATATATATATATATATATATATATATATATATATATATATATATATATATATATATATATATATATATATATATATATATATATATATATATATATATATATATATATATATATATATATATATCCTTTTATTTCTTTTAAAGAAGGACATGTGGAAACGAAAGTCAACATACTTTTATACACGTAAAGTACGCTGAATTGCATCACGTAAAGGACACGCAAAAAGTAATGCGCCTCTTGGGAATATTTTCTCCCATACGGAACCAAGACTGAACAATGCATATGATGAAAAAAAAAAAAAAGACAGAGAATGCAAGTTTTTTTTCTGGTAAAAAAAAAAAAAAAAAACACTGGAGCAAAAGTTCACCATATAATACTGAACGCTTTGATACTGCATAAAAACATATTTCAGATTAGCAGTTCAAAAATCTTAATCTTTGTCATAGCTTGATCATCGCAAACTCCTTTACTAATTCATTCATGACAGAATTTTGTACAGACGACTTATATGAATAAAAATCACGTATCACTAATAATGCTATTCCAGACTGGTTGTATACAGAGGACTTTTATGAATAGAAGTCACGTATCACACCCAAAACACACACACACACACACACACACACACACACACACACACACACACACACACACACACACACACACACACCAAGAACACGGTTTTACAGAGCAGATTTTTATTAACAGGAAACACGTATCACGAAAAAAAAAAAAAAATCAGGACTAGATTTAATGCACTAGAAAACTTATATGAACAGGAATCACATATCCCCAATAACACTATTCAGAACGGCGTTTTATAGAGGGGGCTTTCATGAATAGGAATCACGTTATTTCATCCGGCAGAACTCGTGTTAACACTACCATTATATTTTGCTAATCAATAGACGCTTTAGTGAAAGAGTTACATTTCAGTGTCATCAGGTAAAACTCATGTTAACATTGCCGTTATATTTTGTTGGTTATCAAACATTTCTGAGGTTATGCTGCCATCAACCTCAAGTCCTGTTGATTAAGGCTTCATGTTATTCTAACAGCTAAATCCTCTTCACATCACCACCATATACAGCTCAGCATTAAAGGTGCATTATCGTTACTCTTATCCGTTCATCGTCAAAAGTTTATAATGTTATTCTATCAACTAAAACCCTCTTCATCTCACCACCACATTCAGCTCAGCATTAAAGGTGGCTTCATCATTACTCCCATCGGGCGGCAGTCAGCGTGGCGGGGTACAAGCCAGCGGGGCAGAGGAAGCGCCGCGCCACAACAATGGCCACGCGAGGATGTCTGGCGTCTCCCTCGGTGCCGGGCGAGGCGCGTCGCTCCATAATACACAATACGCCTCCACCGCCTCGCCTCCCCCTCACAGTGACTCCCCAGGTAATGGCAGCCTTAGACCTCCCGCTATTCATCTCAGCATCACAAAGGCTACACAAAATAACTACAATTTTGATATCACCTCAAGGAATGAACTTAATAATAATAATAATAATAATAATAATAATAATAATAATAATATATAATGATAATGGTGGTGGTGGTAGTAGTAGTAATAGTAGTAGTAGTAGTAGTAGTTGTAGTAGTAGTAGTAGTAGTAGTAGTAACAGCAGCAGTATGTAGTTGCAATAATAGTGATAGTATGTAGTAGCAGTAATATAATTGCTTGAAAAATTAACACCAACATAATCATCACTGCCATCGACACTAATGACAGCAATATCAACAGTATCACCGTCAGCAGCAGCAGCACATGTTACAAGCCATCAAACCAACACATACTCGGAAGATAATGCATCGAGTTTGGTCTAAAAAGTCTTCTACGTACATTTCCTACGACTCAATATTTCCTCAAGACACGGCGACTTCAGGACCCGTCACTTTATTTTTCTTTGCATTTTTTTTTTTAAGATTTCTGCACACACACACACACACAAAAAAAAAAAAGAGAAGCACGATTTTCTCTATTTTTCTCTCTCTCTCCTTCTTCGTTTTTCTAAAGGATTACCAGCACATTAATTTCTATTCAACTCCTCCTTCATATCCTGCCTTCCTTTAATACCCTCCTCCTCCTCCTCCTCCTCCTCCTCCTCCTCCTCCTGCTCCTCCTCCTACTCCTCGTTTCCTTTATCTCCTGCTTTCCGTGCTCCTCCTCCCACTTCCAGCAGCATCTTGGGCTCCAAAGGTCCTCTGCTCACAAAGTAAAGGTTGCGTTTATTTACAGTGGCAGCTCAAGGCGAGGTTCAAAATCTCTAATGGTCCGAGATTGCTCACTGCGCTCGTCCTCACAAAGAAGGGCGCGCTGTAATGGACGGGGCGATGATTCTGTGCCACTTCTTGCGCATGAAGGGGCTGGGCTCTCTCTCTCTCTCTCTCTCTCTCTCTCTCTCTCTCTCTCTCTCTCTCTCTCTCTCTCTCTCTCCGCACCAGTGCCTCAGTTGTTTAAAAAATGAGAGAGGAACTTGGAAAGAAAAGATACGTAGGAGAGTGCCGAGGAAAAAACCGAGGGAGTGTTTCTGCAATAAAGCAAACGGAGGAAAGCAGTAGCAGGAGGAAGAGAGGATGGAGGAGGAGGAGGAGGAGGATGAGGAGGAGGAGGAGGAGGAGGAGGAGGAGGAGGAGGAGGAGGAGGAGGGTGTGCGAGGAAAGGCAAAAGACAAACAAATTTCAGTTTAGTTCAACAGTGTTCCGAGGCTGTGCGAAAGCGGTGTAATGAAAGGGATGTATATGTATGTATGTATGTATGTATATGCATGTATGTATGCATGAATATTTAGATAAGTATATTGGTACAATCGCCTCAAGTATGATAGGGGGAGACAGGTAGATAGGATTTATACAAGGACTGTCATGTCTAGATCTGATGACTTCTTGCTGCCTCCCATTTCTTTTTTTATTTTTATTTATCTATTTATTTATTTATTTTTATTTTTAGTGAATTTCGTGTCTATAATTATAATCGAGTAGAATTTAAATGTGGACTTGCATATTTGAAACACTTAACTCAGAACAGCAAGTAAATTGTGTATAAAACAACATGAATTCCTTGACGTGGTGGAGTTCAGAGGCTTGGGGAATGTTGGTAGGATGAAGGAAGGTTGGCGAAGAAAAGCTATGAATGAACAATGAGAAACAAAATATACAGAGAAAGGCAAAGAGGAAAAAAAAAAAAAAGATTGCACCCATAGAGAATATACGTATATCATACATACTGGACGAACGTAGAGGAAACAGAGTAAAACAAAGACGAAAACATACAGTAAAGAAACAGGAAAGACAAAAAAATAAAAAAACAAAAAAAAATAAAAATCCCATCAGGGAGTTTGGTACAAAGGTAAGACTTACACAACACAACGCTACGCTACAAGACTTAAGAGAATACAAGAAAAGGATGGTGCGCCTGACAGAGAATCTTTAACTGAGAGACGAAGCAAACACCACAAAGAGGCATTAATCTGTTTGCAAATAAGACATCACTGATGAAAGGACATTAAGACTAAGACGACCATAATTAACAGCAAAGATGGAGTCATGCAACGATAAGCAACAACATCAAAAATATTTACAGTAAGTTTTTGAGTATTTTTAGACATTTTTAAAACGTACCCATCCACCAAACCACCCACCAACACACACACACACACACACACACACACACACACACACACGAACATACGAGTAACAGCCGTTGTGGTTAAATCTCTCTCTCTCTCTCTCTCTCTCTCTCTCTCTCTCTCTCTCTCTCTCTCTCTCTCTCTCTCTCTCTCTCTCTCTCTCTCTCTCTCTCTCTCTCTCTCTCTCTCTCACATACACACGCACACAGACAATCCTCTCTTTCCAGACGGTCGCTCCATCTGTCTTGCTCCCCCCTCCTTCACCTCCTCCTCCCAACCCTGGACAACACACAGCCTCCCTTCTGACTAATGCTCCGTCACCACCACATCACAAAACCTCTAATCGACTTACCTTCCTGGAGTGGCGAGCAGGTCATGTGCGGGGGTCACTGCAGGTCAGAGAAGACAGGTTAGTTTAGACAGATCAGGGCAGGTCACGGAGGGGGGGAGAGAGAGAGAGAGAGAGAGAGAGAGAGAGAGAGAGAGAGAGAAAGAGAGAGAGAGAGAGAGAGAGAGAGAGAGAGAGAGAGAGAGATTGCTGAGCCGTGTTTGGTGTCTAAGGTCTCCACAAAACCCAAAAATATAGTTTATATTTTCTTTACGTGCATCAGTTGAAGGTTATTGGCATTACAAGATAGGTGACATCAACAAAATTCTCAGCTTTATATACTTGATTTTAAAAAGTGGTAAGAAATTGTTTTTCTAATTATGTGGTGGGCGACTGGAATAGATTTCCTAATCAGGTTGTTGGCGCATAATCAATAGGAAGCTTTCAAAGATTAGATAGATTTGCGGATGGTAATGAGCGGTGAAAATGACTGTGCATGTTTTGTAAAGGGACTGCCACATGTAGGCCTGATGGTTTCTTGTAGTTTCCCTTGTTTCGTTAAGTTCTTGTGGTATCATGGTCTGCTGTCAAGTATCATCCAAACTTTGAGTAATAACCACTACACGGACAAGGGCTATTTCACTAGTTTGCCAAGGAGACAGCTTTTATTTCCTGTGTTCATCCCTGCTCTTATATCTGGCCTGTTATGGACAGCGCCTCAAACATAACAAGAAGTGTATGGAAAAGACGAATGAGCTGATGTATTCCTTTCTTCACTTCGGGGGGGAAAAAAAAAGTGAAGAGGGGAATAAAGCAGAGAGAAATAGAGCCGCTCCATCTTCTGCCTACGGGTCGTTAATGAAGGAATTCCAGTCTTCCTTGTCCTTCACTGGAAAAGCCGAACAATCCTCTCCATTATTTCTCTTCCTGCGGCTCGGATTCTTGTCACATATAAGTATCGATACCTTCAGGATCTCGAAAATACAATTTCTTGTTAAATAAAATATCTACGAGGTCAGTTCTTTATTGTATTTACTGATTTTTATACAACACTTCATCACTCTCGCTCCCCTCCCTTCCAGCGTTACGAAATAAATATTGATATGTTTCATGCAGGGACTGTCACGTATAAGTCTGATGGCTTTTTTGCAGCTTCCCTTTTTCTTTCTTTTTTTTTTTTGTTCTTATGTACTTTCCGATCACTCCCCGTACGTTAAAGAAGCAGATCGAGGGCATTAAGGGATAAAAAAAATAAGCATACCAAAAGAAATAAGCACCAAAACCCTCTAATTTTCGAAAATTCACCATTACCCGTTTACTGAAACATTAGAAAAACCTTTTTTCTTGTATGTCAGGGAGACAGACCAAGGATGAAAATAAAAACAAGCATACATTTAATGTATTTAATTCTAACATCCTTTAACATTTAATTTTAACATCCTTTAACATCCACATCCATTCCCATGAGCCAGTGCTGGATAAGCAGTGCAACAGTTAATCTTGCAATGAATGCCTCTGTCCTTATCTCTCCCTCATTCCCACTTTCTCTCTTGCCTTTCGTCCCAGTATTATCATTGTCTCTTCCTCCCAGTTACACTTCAGTCTTCTGCGTCTTCCTACCTTCTTATCTGTTCCTTTGCCTCTCACTTTACACGCCACTCCTGCATCATGCCACGAAATTTTCTCAGCATAGCCCCGCAGCCTCACCTTCGCCCCAGCCTCAGGAGAGACGAGCAACGCAGTGACTCGCCCTTAACCAGATTTCGGAACAGACCCAGTTCCCCGAAAGCGAAAATAATTCACAGCACAAACACGGCTATCTCCCTCATAAACACGTAAATCAGCAGGAAAATAACGTTGACATCTTAATTTTTCGTCTGCGCCTCGGTGTGTGTAATTCTTGTTTTGCGACTGGAGTTTGCATATGGAGAGACAGAAGGAGATTGCGAGTGTAAGAACATATTAAAAAAAACACAAGAAAATAAGAGAAGCTGCACTAACAAACTAATTACTGCTAAGTAAATCCCATTCATCTACCACTCAATTTGAGAACTAATTCGTTCCTCTTTTTAAAATATAACTTTATCAAGCTTGAACCCTTTTTTTTATCTTATCCTAATTACTGACTGGAAATTTTGTTTATGTCACCCTATATATAGACCAACTTGACAGACACGTGAGACAATACAGAAAAAAAAAGCCAAATATTCCCTTTGTCTTCGCTTACGTAGGAAAGTGCTTTGGAACAACGTGGGAAGGTCAAAGCGGACACGTGCGCAAGAACACAGAGGCACAGGTGTCATAAGGTCTTCGCTTCCTTTTAAATAGACCTGCCTTGGTAATGGCAGAGGGCTGGGCTTGTATATTACAGCTTTGCCGAGCGCACCAACTAGCAGAGGCGAGCGGAGGGGAGCGGCGATGCGAGAAATACAAGAAACACTGGACAAAAATATGCTGGAGGGACGAAGGGTGAAGTGAACAAAGAGGGAAGGTCTGGCTGTTATGTTGGTTTATTATGTGATCTTCTCTTGTGTTGTGTGGCTTGTGTTCATGGCTGGTGTGCTGCTGCTGCTGCTGCTGCTGCTGCTGCTGCTCATCTTTTTTTTCTTTTATTTTTCTACTTTTCTTCTTATCCTTCTCCTCCCTCCTCCTCCTTCTCCTCCTCCTCCTTCTCCTTCTCTTCCTCTTCTTCTTCTTCTTCTTCTTCTTCTTCTTCTTCCTCTTCCTCCTCCTTATCTTCCTCCTCCTCCTCCTCCTCCTCCTCCTCCTCTTTCTTCTTACCATCAGTATCATTATCCTCAATGTCATCATAAACTTTTAGTAGTATAAGCGAAGAGTGTGCGTGGGTTGTGACACACTCGTATACGGTGAAAAAAATAAGAGGTAATAGTAAATGATGTTATGATACAGTGACGCAGTGAAGCAGCTACTACCTAGGGGAGGAAAAGTCATACAATTTTCAGTTACAGGGAAGAGAGTATCAGAAGGAAATATACGAGCATAGAAGGTAAGAAAATAAGGGAAGCTGCAAGAAGTCATCAGTCCTACACGTGACAGTTTTGATCCCACTGAGTATAGAATGTGAGGAGAAACTAATGGGAAATAATCGTTCAACAGTGAAAAGGTGCTTATGCTGAAGAGGAAAGCTCATGAAAAGTAATGAGGGATAATAGACTAGGAAAATGAAAACAGAGTAAAGCAGTGAAAAGAAGTAAGTGGTGAAGTAAAAGCTGATTGGGGAAAAAAAATAGGTTTTGGAAAAACCAGGTAATAGCCCCGAGCGGTTGAAGATTAGATTAGGAAACATAACACACAAAAACCAAAGAAGAATAAATTAGCACACACACACACACACACACACACACACACACACACACACACACACACACACACACACACACACACACACACACAAACCAAGGAATAATAGATCAGGAAACAAACACACGCAAATCTTGAGAGGAAAGGGGTAATGATAAGAACAAAGGGAAGAGAATTCATATAAGTGTCTAGGCACGATCACATAAAAAAGAGTCGAATTAAGGGATTAAAGCCCATTTAAACTACCCATTTCTGGTGGATCCTCGTCGTGTAGGAACTTTCAGTACTTCTTAACAAACTCGTAGAGGTGATAGTTTCTTACAGATCGTGACTGGAAGGGAGAGAAAAGTTTGCTTGATGATCTAACTCAAAGTTGAGATGAAAAGGAACTGCGGTGATTATTTTGAAAGATGCGAGTGAGGGACGGAGTCACCATCATCACCATCATCATTATCTTCTTTCTCCTCCTCCTCCTCTTTCCCCTCCTTTTTTCTCCTCCACCTTTTCCTCCTCCTCCTCCTCCTTCTCCTCCTAATCTTAATCTTCCTAATCTTAATCCTTCTCTCTTTTTTGCTATCCTGTCGCTCCCACTAATAGTTAGAGTAGAATAGTTACCCAAACAGCCAAGAAAGGACCTCAAGGTCTGTTGCTGTTTAGTCTTCCTTTATATTCGTTTGTATTCTTTTGTATTCCTCCTCCTCCTCCTCCTCCTCCTCCTCCTTTTTCTCATCATCATCATCATCATCGTTTCTTTATAAAGTTCCACTGCGGTGATTATTTTGAAACATGCGAGGGAAGTAATCATCACCATCACTACCACCATTATCATCACCACCAGCATCATCACCACAACCACCACCACCATCATCATCACCTCATAAAATTCACTACGGGACAAACGTCAGAAGACTAATGTTTAAAAGAAAATGATTTACGAGTAGTCTTATGACTATTTGTTCTTGTCAATCTTAATTAAGCGTACAAGTTGTGTTTTCAAAGGCCAGCACTGCTGACAAAAGGAATGATTCAGTAGCTCAATAAAGACAGTCTAATAGTTCAGTGTCTCTAGTTTTAGCTTTGGTTTCTCAAATCATCAGGAGCTACTTAGATAAGGTACGAGTCATATAATAATTGATAGTCGAAGGATTAAACCAGGACACTTCACTACACTGGGTTGAAGAGTCTTATTGATGCCTTTACAGTACAAAAGAAAACAAGCCCAAATTGTGCAGAGATGCAATAGTAAAAACTCAATGCGGAACAGGAGGACTAATTGATAACCTATATACTGTAAGTAAAAGAAGACAATCCCAGTTTAAAGCGAGGCAGTAGAAAACATTAACGCTGAACAGGTTTTTTTTTTTTCACATGTAAAACAGACTGGCCAAATAGAACATAAATTTACAAAGAAAAAAAAATCCACTGAAGGTGCCAGTACCAATAAAGTATAGCAAAAAAATAAAAATGTAATAGAGGCAGAATGTTGTAATTTATATAAGTGAGAGGCTGAAGAGCCGACGAGACGGAGGTGAACACCGAGGCCACGCTAACCAACAGCGTATGCTCCAAGACTTGACCTACAAATGTGGTAGTGAGAGTCTTAATAAACTCAGGTACAGAAAGAGGCTCTGCATGGAGAGATTAGCACTGGAAAGGGTTAAGCAAGAGAATATTAAGTCATAAGTTCTCGGTAGGCTGACACACTCTAGTACAGCTGATTGGGTTAGTTTTTCCAGGAGAGGCTGCTTAATATGCAGTGTTGGACAGAGCTGCGGAATAAAGTACAGTCAAACTCGGAAGTTGATTAGCCTGCCGTGTTCACTCCTGCTGCATTTTCTTTCCTTCAGTCTTAAGTCCTCTGATCCGCTGACAATCTACAATGGATTAACTTTTTTTTTTTTTAGGATTATAAGACTCAATATTGAGAGAAAATGTTAGAACACAATAGAAATAGAATGTTAAAGGTTCCTCGACTGTTGACCATGACTGCACACACACATACACACACACACACACACACACACACACACACACACACACACACACACACACACACACACACACACACACACACACACACACACACACGCATACAAATACACACACACACAGAAGCTGAACAAATGCCTCGTTCTTCCAGCCCAGCTCATGAGTAGCTTCACTGTGGCAGGCCGTCTAGTCTCATCAACATTGCTCAATCTAAACCGCCACTCCCTCAGACTCCTACTCGGCTTACTTGTTTCTAGGGCGGCAATAACTCAGCCTCTTTAATTCCACCGATGTGCTGTTAGTCATGGCCATTATTAGCTCCATTATCATAACTATCGTTGTCTCCAATAGCATCACAAATGAGCTCGTATTTTCAAAGGCTTTTGGGATTCACAGTGACTGCCACATGTAGGACTAACGTCTTCTTGCAGCTTCCGTTATTTTTTTTTATGTTCTTAAGTTTTTATGACTCTCATGAGGAATATTTTCAGACCATGAAGGTGATTAGTCGGGTTCTCATGTTATTCTATCCATTGATGATGTAGAATCCTTGTCCACGAGCAGCTTTGAAATAAACGATACGGAACAGTAACCGTTTCTAGCAAAAAAAAAAAAGCTTCTTCTTTCGTAATTTCATTGTCATTTTATTAGATTAAGTGTGTAATGTTTGAGTAATTTTAAAAAATCTGTTACCGGAATCATAAAAGTATCCTTCCCATCTTCTACTAACATTCACCAGGGTCTGTTATATTGAAAAGAGAGAAAAAATATATCACAGAAGTTCGTAGTGTCTGTTTAATTTTGTCGAGACCAGACGTCAAAACTTTTAATAATACAACCAGAGATGTCAACGTTAGTCATCACCGACGAAGTAATCATCGGTATTATTGTCTCATCTGATACTATTGCCCCTACGAACGCATCCATTAACTAAAGGGCGCGTTAGTACAATCAGTCTTTTCTTTCATCGTCATCCCACAACATTAGAAACGTAGTGAGGATTCCAAGTATGCGCTACACGGCTTTCTCTTCATTACCATGTTGAGGAGGGGCCGCGAAGATGCCAAGGTTAGCGTCTCCAGGCCAGGCGGTGTGGCGGTGCGGGCAAGCAGAATGAGAGAGAGAGAGAGAGAGAGAGAGAGAGAGAGAGAGAGAGAGAGAGAGAGAGAGAGAGAGAGAGAGAGAGAGAGAGAGAGAGAGAGAGAGAGAGAGAGAGAGAGAGAGAGTCAGATAGACAGACAGACAGACAGACAGACAGAGACAGAGGGTCAATAAAACAAATTCATCTGTTACAATAAATCAAGATCATCTGCATTATGCAAACATATAAACAGCGCACAGTGACCCGGCTAGTGACATATGCTTACGTAATGTAAAATCTGCCAGTGCATCTAAATACAGACAGACCAGAGGTTGTTAAAGGTAGGAAGAAGCGAGACCATCGTGCCCCGTCGCATCATTACCAAACTAATGAACACAACCACACAACCTTATGAATTAAAAACTCGACCTCTTCACAAACACCTAAATAGAAATGAAGGGAAGTGTCTTCATTAACGAAACCATAAAAACCTTCGTTGTCTAATAATGACCTCAGACAAGACGGGAGGAGGAAGTCTGGCGCTGCTCTTCCATATAAACACACACACACACACACACACACACACAAGGGGGATCCCAACATCGCAGGGACCTCATCAAGGGTCGCTGCCCCCCCGCAGGCTGGAATGATGTCCCACGGGCGTCCTCAGGCAGCGTCATCCTCCTTTGTGACGCCGCGAGATTAAGTCATTCGCGTTATTATTCCGGAGCGTGACTCTTCGAAACTTAAACCCGAAGCGGGGCTGAGGTATGAGAGAGGAGGGAGAGAAAAAAAGGGTAGAATGGATTTTAGGGCTATTTCTGGGAAGGGCAAGGTGGAGGAAGGAGTTAGTAAGGTGTGCAGTACAAAAGGAGGGACGTGTGGTGGTGGTGGTGGTGGTGGTGGTGGTGGTGGTGGTGCCTCGGGTTCTTCTTTATCTTGTCCTTTATCACCTGTTGTTGTATGTACCTTTTTATATATATATTTTTTTCTTTTTCACGATTTCCTCAGCTTTTATGGAATATGTGGTTTTATTAATATTCTGCAAAATTTTCTCTCTTTCTCTCTCTCTCTCTCTCTCTCTCTCTCTCTCTCTCTCTCTCTCTCTCTCTCTCTCTCTCTCTCTCTCTCTCTCTCTCTCTCTCTCTCTCTCTCTCTCTCTCTCCCTCAGGTTACTTGGCTGGTGAGATAAATAATGTATTGATATAAAATAATGTTACAGTGATATTGATATTAGAAGGAAGGAGATAAGGAGAGAGAGAGAGAGAGAGAGAGAGAGAGAGAGAGAGAGAGAGAGAGAGAGAGAGAGAGAGAGAGAGAGAGAGAGAAATTGCAGAATATTAATAACAACTACATATTCCATAAAAGCTATCACCCCCACTGCCATCATTGCTTATAATAAGAACATTACCTTTCCCGTCACTCCATTATCACGCTCATTAGGATCATTGCACGCATTGACTCTATGACCATCTGTCAACACTGGGACATGTGATTATCAGTGCTTCTGCAGGGAGAGAGAGAGAGAGAGAGAGAGAGAGAGAGAGAGAGAGAGAGAGAGAGAGAGAGAGAGAGAGAGAGAGAGAGAGGGGGAGGGTCCTGAGGACGTGGATGAGGACAACAGTTGTACTAGATTAGCGGAGTAAACTGTACACAATCTCTGTTTACAATTTGCAGTAACAGTGTGTGTGTGTGTGTGTGTGTGTGTGTGTGTGTGTGTGTGTGTGTGTGTGTGTGTGTGTGTGTGTGTGTGTGTGTGTGTGTGTGTGTGTGTGTGTGTGTGTGTGTGTGTGTTTCATGAATATAGCGATGAATACAAGACGGTATACACGCTGGCGCTCCTTTGTGCCCGAGCTCTCTGCACAAAAGATTCCACTCTGGGTACAAATCTTTTTTTCCTCGGCGACGAATAAGCCTGGAAGACAAATACTCCAGGCATTTCCAGTTTGGTTGACGTTCTTGTCGATGAATGTTGTAGCATGAATCCCCCCTCAGTTACTTACTTACTGGCTCGCATTGTAATCATTTCCACATATTTTTTTTCGACTCTAAAACAGGAAAAAGAGATGAGTTCACCTTTCAGTTTAATGATTAAAAGTTATGACAAAAAGTCAGTGAACTGGAAATGTTTAATGGAGAAAGAAATGTTTGCAATACTTAACTTATTAACTCAACGAGAAAACAAATAATATATATAATGAATGAACTCGTGCACTTTATGTTTCTATAAGCATAAGCATTTCTTTCCAACACTCAGCTCTCTATAAGCTCCTATCTAGCATAACGAACGGCAACAAACACAAAGCTTAACACATTCTGAGCCCATCTTGCATAACCATTAAGGCCTCCATATTGATCATGGAACTTGCTGTGGCAAAAGTCAGAAAAGAAATTTGATGTAGAGCAACGTGCGAGGCGCAGACGTGGCAGGGTGTGGGTGCGATGGCCTGTGTGTGGAGTGCGTCAGGAGCTGGAGCGGCTTGTGGGTGTTAATGAGGATGTAGGGTCTGGTGGCGGCTGGCCAAATGACGAGCGTTACGTGCCTGTGTGCGGGGCTTGTGTGTGTGTGTGTGTGTGTGTGTGTGTGTGTGTGTGTGTGTGTGTGTGTGTGTGAGAGAGAGAGAGAGAGAGAGAGAGAGAGAGAGAGAGAGAGAGAGAGAGAGAGAGAGAGAGAGAGAGAGAGAGAGAGAGAGAGAGAGAGAGAGAGAGAGAGAGGGGAAGGGGGAGGGGAACAAGCATGCACACACACACACACACACACACACACACACACACACACACACACACACACACACACATACACAAAGACAGTTCTATGATGACAACATAAACTCACAGAGTTACTTCCCTTAAAAGTAAAGTAATGGAATGATAGCAGACACCTGTACGTAACGCAACAACAAGCAGATGTGAACCAAGACTTAGATTAAGGACACACCTGTACACCTCACCTGTTCTAGATAACTTTAGTACCCCTTCCCCCCACACACACACACACGAACAACATCAATGTGTAGGTGTTTTTTTTTTTCTCTTCTACTTTTTTTTTTTTTTTACCTTGGCTGCTCCGTTTAATGCATAAGAACATACAAACACACAAACACATACACAACAATGAATAGCTTGGAAAAAAAGAGATTTCGAACGTGGAGACAAACAAATAATTCGCTCCTTTTGACGAGTTTCGAAGTTTTACACACACACACACACACACACACACACACACACACACACACACACATGCACATAAGATGTCCCTATAGCGATGAATTACACTTTTCACATGCTAATACGCAAAACGGACGCATTAGCACGCTATCTTGTGACGATCTAACGCGGGTATTAATTATTTAGGTTACTCTTACTATCCCCGTCTCTCTCTCTCTCTCTCTCTCTCTCTCTCTCTCTCTCTCTCTCTCTCTCTCTCTCTCTCTCTCTCTCTCTCTGTGTGTGTGTGTGTGTGTGTGTGTGTGTGATGAGAGAGAGAGAGAGAGAGAGAGAGAGAGAGAGAGAGAGAGAGAGAGAGAGAGAGAGAGAGAGAGAGAGAGAGAGAGAGAGAGAGAGAGAGAGAGAGAGAGAGAGAGAGAGAGAGAGAGAGAAACTATGTCAACACTCCAGCCACCCCCTAACAACCTCGCCTTGTTGGCTTTCAGCACAATATCTCTCATTCGTCTTGTTTATTGTTTTGTATTAAATTCCCGGTATTTCTGCAGCTGTGGTGGTGGTGGTGGTAGTAGTAGTAGTAGTAGTAGTAGTAGTAGTAGTAGTAGTAGTAGTAGTAGTAGTGGTAGTAGTAGTAGCAGTAGTACATAGTAGTATGGTGGCTTTTGTTATTATTATTGATGTTGCTGTTGCTGTTGTTGTGGTGGTGTTGGTAGCAGTAGTGATATTATTATTATTATTATTATTAGTAGTAGTAGTAGTAGTAGTAGTAGTAGTAGTAGTAATAGTACTTGTATTAGTAGTAGTAGTAGTAGTAGTAGTAGTAGTAGTAGTAGTAGTAGTAGTAGTAGTAGTAGTAGTGGTAGTAGTAGTAGTGGTAGTAGTAGTAGTAGTAGTAGACGCTAGAGGGTGGCGTCGCCTGTTGAGCGGCGCACTCTGTGGCAGCGCCGCTAACGACCTATGCGGCGCCCTGGCAGCACTGGCGAGGAAGCTTGCCACCACAAATTGGTCACCACGTCGAGGCTCTCACCGCATGCCGATTAATTCCGCTGGACAAAAAGCCGGGATGCAGACCAATTGGCATCGGCGAGGTGATAAGACGCATCGTGGGTAAATGCGTCATGACGGTGGTCAAGGACGGACGTAAGGAGGGCAGCGGGGAACCTGCAAGTATGTGCAGGACAGCAGGCAGGAGGGGAAGCCGCCATCCACGCTATGAGGGAAATGTTCAGTGAAGACAATTGTGAAGCGGTGTTATTAGTGGACGCCAAAAACGCTTTCAACACTATTAACAGAAAAAACAATGCTTCACAACATTCGAGTAAAATGTCCCCCTCTGGCACAATATGTAGAAAACACATATAGTGACCCCTCGGATTTGTACATATGTAGTAATAGTGGTAATAGTGTTAAGGTGTTAAAGTCCATGGAAGGGACAACACAAGGTGACCCAGTGGCCATGGCGATGTACGCCCCTCGGACTTTCAGTGCTGCAAACAAGTTATCTCATATGAGAAAACGAGTGTGAAGCAAGTGGCGTACGCAGATGACCTGTCAGGGGCCGGCAAAATAACAGACTTGAAAAAATGGTGGGGCTTAGTGAACGACAGTGGTCCCATCATAGGGTACACACCCAATGCCGCTAAGTCCGTCCTTATTGTAAAGCCTGAACACTAATGACAGTGCAGTGGATAGCTTCAGTGGCAGTGGAGTTATAATAACAAAGGGACGGACAACGGCATCTGGGTGCTGTCATCGGAACAGAGGAGTTCAAGAAGGAGTACATAGGAGAAAAGGTGAAGGAGTGGATACATGAGGTGGAAGTCCTGTCTGACATGGCCAGGACTGAGCCTCATGCAGCCTACTCCGCCTACACCCACGGCTTGCAGCATCGATGGAGATTCGCCATGCGCACCATCCCAGGCATCAGCCTTCTCCTTGCACCACTGGAGGTCTCGATAAGGAACACCTTCCTCCCAGCGTTACTGAGATACCACACCATCGGAGATGGGGAAAGGGCGCTGCTCGAACTTCCACCAAGACTGGGCGGGATGGGAATCACCTCCCCTGAGAAGTTGGCGACTGTGGAGAACCTCAACTCCCTCAAGCTCACCAGGTCCCTCACAGAGAAGATCATTGCTCAGGACGCACATGGTGAAATAGCCCAAAGTGCAGTCACTGAGCAAGGACGAATTATATCTAGAGATAGGCAACAACATCAACGAAAACTGTCTCGAAGACCTGATAAACATCTTGCCTGCAACCACAGTGAGAAAAATCCTCACTGCACAGGAAACGGGAGCCTCTAACTGGCTAACGTCACTGCCCATCAGAGCGAAGGGCTTCAGCCTCAACAAACAAGAATTTGTCGACGCCATTGCTCTGAGGTACGGCTGGCCGATGGAAGGACTCCCCAGTACTTGTGTGTGTGGCTCCCCCAATGACGTCAACCACACCATGACGTGCAAAAAGGGGGGATTCGTATGTATCAGGCACGATGAGGTGAGAGATCTGACCGCCAGCATGCTCAGGGAGGTGTGCCACGATGTCTCCACTGAACCGACCCTCCTGCCGCTTGACGGCGAGCACCTGCGCTACAGAACAGCCAACACCACCAACGAGGCTCGAGTCGACGTCAGTGCACGAGGGTTCTGGACAAGGGGACAGAAAGCATTCATGGACATACGGATCTTTGACCCGATGGCCGCCTGTCACCACGAACTCTCCCTGGAGGCCGCCCATCGCAAGAATGAGCAGGAGAAGATCCGAGCGTATGGGGAGAGAATCCAACACGTTGACCAGGGCAGCTTCACACCTCTGGTCTTCACCACATCTGGCGGGATGGGCTCCAAGGCTCAGTGCTTCTACTCAAGGACTAGCCGACCTAATGGCAGAAAAGAAGCACCAGCCAAGGAGCCATGTCGTCGCATGGATGAGGTGCCGTCTCTCATTCTCCCTCCTCAGATCTGCCCTCCTGTGTCTCAGGGGGGACAAGGCATTCCACTCCCATACCTGCAGACTTAGGAGGCCTCGACTGCGAGGCTACAGTGGTGGAGAGTGGCATAAGAGTAGATAGAGTAGAGGTAGAATGAATTTTATAGTTAACAACTAATGTTTATATTATAGAGTATTAGATATGGTTGGACTGCCACAGTCATTAGCGGGAGCTGGGGCTAATGACCTCCAAGTAATGGAGCCCCTAATTGACACATCAATAAACATGGGGTGGAGGTATTATTATTATTATGTAGAAAAAAAAAAAGTAGAAAAAAAGTGGTAGTAGTAGTAGTAGTAGTAGTAGTAGTAGTAGTAGTAGTAGTAGTAGTAGTAGTAGTAGTAGTAGTAGTAGTAGTAATAGTAGCAGTAGTAGTAACAGCAGCAGTAGCAGTAGAAGCAGTAACAGTAGCACTAGTAGCTAAAGGCCAATCGTTACTGTTACTGGCTGCGACAATATCATATGAGCATGATATCTCATACTCAGTAGAGGACTAAAGGTAATGATACAAGACAGTGAGGATATCGGTAAGCCAGGCACAGACAGAGTGACTGGCTGTGGGAGTGACAAACGCAGTAGAAGCAGAACAGAATACAGAACACCATTCACCCCCAGATAGAGGACAGTGTTCTTAAACATTTTGCTCTCTAATCAGAACCATCTTTTAGCAACCTATAGCAGAGTTCTTCGGGTTTTGGAGAGCGTTTCCATAGTTCAAATGATACTTTAACAAATATTCTGCATCTACAAATGAAAAAAATAATCATGAAGATGCAACCTATCATTTTTCTGGTGTTTGAAAGAAGTCGTTATTAATGGTCAGAGAGTTTAAGAATATGATAACCTCTCTCTCTCTCTCTCTCTCTCTCTCTCTCTCTCTCTCTCTCTCTCTCTCTCTCTCTCCTCTCTCTCTCTCCTCTCTCTCTCTCTCTCTCTCTCTCTCTCTCTCTCTCTCTCTCTCTCTCCATCCTTTCAGCCCTGATGCATCCCAGCAGATAAACTGTCATGCTGCCATGCGTGTGAATTCCCAGCACTCACATAGATCTGGGTACGTTTCCTCTCATAATGCAGGGACGCGGGGGCCTACTGTAGGCGGCTTAGCAATGGTAGTAGGTGAGATACAGTACGGGGAATAGGTACTATACTTGCCTCTTCAGTGAATGCTGGTACTTACTGACAAGTGATTGTGAAGGTCTGTGTGTGATTTACCTTTTAATTTGCTACAGTGTACGTGGTAACTTAAGAACACCAGGAGGAGATGAAACCCGTAAGAAGAAATGAATAAGGAAGCAAAAAAGGAAGGTAGAAGAAAGAAATGAAGGAGGAAGGAAGGTAGAAGGGAGAAATAAAAGAGTAAGGAAGAAAGACAGAAGGGAAGGGAAAAAGAAAGGAGGAAAAATTGTAAGATAAAAAAGGGTTAAAAGCTACATATGTCCTCATTTTATCATTATTACTATTATTACACGTTAGATTGCCTTGTCACCTCCTTCACCTTCAGCTCCATCCACATCCTCACCAAACTGACCTCTGACTCTCCCTATTACACTATTACCATTACTGTCATTTTACTATTACTACTCATTAGATTGCCTCGTCCACTTTCATCTCTGTCTATACCCTCATTAATCTGACCTACGCTACTCACAATTCCTCGCTCCTTTCTGCTTCCCTTCAAGGAGTCAGGGAGTTCTCTATTCGGATACCTTGACTCGGGGAGTAGCACGTATGAAGATCTGACTTTTTTTATGATTTTTTTTTTTTTTTTTTTTTTTTTGCTGTTCTTACACGAGTACTGAGCAAGTGGAAGTGATGGTGTGTTTCAATCTTCATGCTTTTTACTTTAACCAAAGTTTAATTTTCATTTTTTTTTCCTTCTTCTTTCTCTCTCTCTCTCTTTTTAGTAATAAATGGAAAAACATCCAAGTGGACTAACGTAACCAGCGGGGTGCCACAGGGATCAGTCTCAAGACCTGTTCTTTTCCTTGTTTATATTAACGACATAGATGAGGGTGTTATCAGTATAATATCGAAGTTTGCTGATGACACTAAAATAGCGAATTCTGTAGTCTTTAACGAACAAGTAATAGAAATGCAGAAAAATCTAGACAAATTGTCAGAGTGGGGGCTAACCTGGCAAATGAGTTTTAATGCATATAGGTGCAAAGTGCTTCACATAGTGTATAGAAATGAGAAAGAAAAGTATATTTTAAATGGTACACAACTTAAAAGTGTTGACAACGAAATTGACTTACGAGCAATAATATCGAGTAACCTAAAATTGTAAAGAAAGCGAATAAAATAATGGCTTAATCGGCAGATCTTTTGAATATAAATCTAAGGATACAATCCTCACTTTTTTATAGTTCTTTAGTCTGTCCCCTTTTGGAATATTGCTTTCAAGTATGGTGCCCTGTTACCAGAAACATATTGATAAATTAGAAAGAGTTTAGCGTAGAGTAACAAAAATGATACCAAACCTAAGAAACAAATCATACAAAGAGCGTCCTAAAGAATTAAATTTATTCCTAACACCGCGACGGTTCCATCGTCCTGTTTCTATCGCAAGACTGTGTCCACACACACGAAACTTGCTAAATGATAGCCTGTATAATTCATTTACTACAGTCCTCTCAATCTGTATAATTCATTTACTACAGTCCTCTCAATCTGTATAATTCATTTACTACAGTCCTCTCAATCTGTATAATTCATTTACTACAGTCCTCTCAATATATATCTTATGTATAATCAAACTTGGGTTTAACCATCTGTAGGCACTAGGGCGAGATGCTGCTGCTGATGTTAACAGGGAGTGGCGGAGATTTTTTCTTAGCGATGGCAATGTCATCAGTGTCCTGAGAAGGTAAGTAGTTTATTAGCCTACTCACGGGATTGTCATACTGGATTTGTACACTGATGCTGTGAACTAGGAGGTCATCCTGCATGGCTTCCCACATACCACTGAAGAAGCGCCTTTGTTGGCGACGTACTAGGACAGGCAAGGGCACGTAGCCAGACTCCGTATAGCACATTTCATTACACGTTGCTGTCCTAACTCCAAGCAATGCTTTCATACCCAAACTGTACAGTTTGACAATTGGTCTTAAATCGGATAACAACCAAGATTCACAATCGAATAAAATAGAACTAGTTAATGCCGCACCAAAAATACATTTATTTGCATAAAACAGGATATCTCTGTTCTTATTAACAAAGGTTATAAGTTTCAACAAATGGCATGCTTTCATTCTTGCGTTTTCAGAAACTGCTGATGATGGATTGCCATCGCCAGTTAAAGCACTTCCTAAGTACGTATATTTGTTACACCACTTTACATTAAAATGATCCAAAATTAAAGGCATACGTACAGTACCATTAATAGCGAAAAAATTTTGTGTTATTTGAAGCAACCTTAACCTAGTCAGCATGCTTTCCCTGGTAGTGGACAGAAGCACCATGTTATCCATGTACATTACTACATGTAACCATTGAAGGATCCCGTCCCGACCACACCTGGTCTTGATTAAACCTATAAGATCATTTACTAACAGCACAAAGAGCAGGCATGAGGTAGGGGACCCTTGCCTTACACCTATGGTGCTGAAGACGTTGTGAGTCAAGAGTACGTGACTATTAGCACCGCCAATATCACCGCGCCGCTCCCTAACCCACGCAACATCACACACACACACACACACACACACACACACACACACACACACACACACACACACACACACACACACTAGCTGCCTTAGTTTTATTTTCCTTAATCTTTTTCTTCCAACAGTTCACTGGGTCTCACATATGCCTTTCCTGATAGCTCGTCTGGCGCCGCCACTCCCAAGCCTCCCTGAACCCAAGGTAACACAACGCGGGTGAGGAAAAACACGGCGTGATGCCCACAAGTGTCTCGTGATATGATGGGCCAGTGACTAATCCGCCTCCTATAAAAGATGCTCTGTCTGAGCTTCTGCCTTCCCCGTCTCATATGTACAGACAGGCTTCACCCTTCACCCTCGCCCTTCGTTTTCTTTATATTAAATCTCTTCATCGGAAAATATTGACTTCTGAGGCTGGGCTTAATATAGTGATAAAAATCTGAGGATAGTGATGCATGCAGCTCAGATCTACGCAGCGCGATAAAATGTGCGATAGTCTTCGAGAATCTGGTAGTAAGCACTCCTAAGGCTTTCTGTTGGCACATAACGTAGGTGATCTATCATCCCTCTCTCAATTAGTATTTTCTTTATTTATTTATTTGTTTATTTACTTTTATTTACCTACCTATTTTTTTCTTTCCCTGATTTATATGTTTCACCTTCTTTACCACTTTATCTGCATTTTCCTTTTATTTTCTTCCATTCAGCCACTATTAAGGGGAAGACTTGTTTTCCAATTCCAAACTTATATACCTCATTTTCTTCACCATCTTTTCATTTGTGTTTTACATTTTCTTCACCATCTTTTAATTTCCATTCCTCATTTTTTCTTCCATTTAGCCATTGTTAAGAAGACTTGGCCTTTCATGCCCTCAGATTTTAGATCTCTTCTTCGCCACTATTTCTACATTTCCCGTTTCTTTCCTTCCATACAGCCCTTATATAATGCATGCCTTAATCATCTCACGCGATATCCGATCTTCTCTTGGCCCTGTTCTATATCTTCTCATGTCCCTCATCGACGTTGCTGTCACCTGCCCGCCTCATGTCGCATCACTGGCCATAAAATATAAACATAACAATTTGATGCTTTGGGACAGTTGAAAACTTTGACTTTATTGCCTGAAGAAAAAGTTTCCTATAGAGAGAAAGGAACGCAGACTATTTTTGTTATGTTTCCTGTGCAGCAGAGAACGATACAAGAGAGTATATAAAAAATAAGGAACAAAATTCAGAACAAATGTAACAAAACAAAGCAAAAAAACCTGGGATTTCGAGTTATTTTTAGAACACAAAGATAAAAATGTGGGACTAGACTTTGCCAAACCTTGAAATATGCAAAACAATGAAAACAATACTTCAGAAATATCCACTTTAAGAGCAAGTATTTTAACGGAACACTTGCAAAAAAATAAATAAAAAAAATAAATAAATAAGTAAATAAAATAAAATAAAATAAAATAAAATAAAAAATAAGTAAAAAGAACAGATGTGATAAATGCATGTATGTATTACAAATTCCTGCAGTGCGCAACCTGAAGACAAGGAGGGTCCAGCTTGATGAGAAGCGTAACAGTCCTGCCTGGGGAGTTAGGGCTGATCGCCTCAATGAATACGCCCTCAAGGTGACTCGCCCTAACAATCCCACGTGGTAAAATCCCAGGCTTATTATTTATACATGCACCGCAAGTGGCCAACAAGGAAACTCGCGGCTGAGCAGAAAATGTCTTACCGCGACAACAAACTAATTATGTAGTCATCCCCCTGACAGAACAAAAGCAGCCAAGGTCGGTGCAAAGGTCAGCCCGGGGAATCGATCAGGCAACGACACAATGCGAATAAACTTAGGAGGAAAGTAAACAGTGTTTTACGAATACATGGTTGTGAAAGCCTTTTATGAGAAAGGAAATTAATTGCGCGAGTAAGAAAAAAAAAAAAAAAAAAACCGCTGGTAATATGTCTAAGAACAACTGAATAGAGGAAAGGGCCCTAATACTGGATATGATAGAAAAAAATCTGATCATGAGATGAGCTGATCCTATGAAGGATGAAATGGGTAATTTGGGAAGCGATGGCAGAAGTACGTCACCATCTAAAAATAGCAAAAATCTGACAGTTTATAGTAACTCCAATAATAGATATTTTCAAGTCAAATCAGACAGACGTAATAAGCATTATAGACTACTCTGATGCACAGCAGATTACATGATTACAAATGAAAGAAATGAAAATGACTGAAAGCTCCAAATGTACCATAACCTACTGATTTACCTTAGAATTAGTGACGCAACCTACACTATAACACTAAAAAGTCAAGGAATAAATAAACTCCAGGGCGAGGCTTCAGCACACAAAGGGATACCAGGGACTGCCACGTGTAAGCCTAACGGCTTCTTGCAGCTTCTCTTACTTTCTTATGTTCTTGACGCAAATCACGTTATTGACCCACGAAAGATATTAAAGTGATATTTTAATGGAGAATTCAGTGAAGGAAAACTAGATCATGGTCACTCAGCCAAGTACTTAGCACACTCGACGTTGTTTACCCTCGCTGATCAGACGAGAAAAAGGTGTATTCAACGTGGCCAAAATAATTTTCGTTGGATATTCTGAACACGATGAAACAAAACAAAATCACGTTTATACTGGCCCCTCCTTCATTATAGCAATACTGTTTGTCCGGAAGCATTTCACGACAATCCTCTGAATGTTTTTTTTTTTTTTTTCTTAAATCCCTCACAGAAAAAAGCATATCAAAAGTGGAGGAGAGATATTAACGTGATTGGTTCGTCTGTCTGTTATGTATGTGCGAGTATGTAATTCTTCAAATGACAATTGAGGCTTAGCGATGTCCTTCACGCGCCGTCCTGCGACTCCACTTGTTTACAAAATACATAAACTGTATTGATATACTACCTGGAACTATCATCTCACAGTTCGCTGGCTTCACTAAACCACAACAGTGAGTGAGAATGCACGCGTGCACTGAACACTGATTCCCGTAATAATGAAAATGTACATGAAAGATGCTTGAATGACATGACATGATATATACTCAAATATAAAACTACTACTGCTACTACTACTACTTCTACTACTACTACTACTACGTTTACTACTATCAATGATAATAATAATAATAATAATAATAATAATAATAATAATAATAATAATAATAATAATAGTAATAATAATAATAATAATAATAATAATAATAACAACAATAATAATAATAATCTAGTACAAAGCAACACTCCGACGAACACAAAATTAGGTTAATGGATTCCAATCTTGTTAACGAGATAGAAATAGGGCAAAAGTAAGAAAAGTATTTCCACATCAATAAACGAACCTACCGCACGTAATGGAATTGCAATGAAGTATCATCCAATACCAGCGATAATAGAGGCTTTGTGTCAGGTGGCAGTGTTTCATCAAAAGCACACGAAACAAAATAGGTGGATAAATATATAGGCATGTTTTATACAGGAAATACCACGTGTAGCCCTGATAGCTTCCTGCAGCTTAACGCATCTTATGTTTTTTTTTTTTTTTCTGCGTTCTTACAACATGAAAGATGCCCATCACACCATCGTCCATGATGTGTTCTTTTAATACAAGACAGACAGACACAATATTTACTGTCACCTTTTAAGATGCTCTGCTTATGGAGGAAAAGTAAACCAAACAGTTAAAAATACTTAAGAGAAATCAATAATGCTCCTGTCAATGTTTTCTTTTAACTTCAATGGGGAGTTTGTTAAAGTAATGAGTGTCACCAGGCGGCAGCACCAGGCATGTCCCCTTCTCACACATAGGATCACTGACATAATATACTACAGTGTCATTCTATATACATAAAGATGCAATGACCTTACATAATATACTTTTGTACACAATTCCTTCTAAGTAGTAACACCGTGAAATCGAACTGTATTCATTATGTAAGTTGATTTTCTAGTGAATTGTCATTTAGATTTATTTGGTCATTTCGAGATTTCTAAAAAGTACACCATTAATCGAAAGCGTATTAATGTAAACAACAGTAGAAATGAAGCCAACATGTCTGTGTTACTTAAAGCTCCAAATTACATAGATCAAATTCCTAATATATGGAAACAACAATTTTAATTGAAAATAGGTAACTCGAGTGTCCTGGCGAGAGTAATACTGTATAACTAACCAAAGCAAACATTTAACTGGTCCGCCTTAGCTGAAGTTAACAAACACGTAGATGGACAACCATGTTAATGCCCATGCCATACTCCATGAACCTGTGGCTTCCTGTATTCCTCCCCCGTTACGCCAGAGCAGTTCTGAGAAATGTTTGTTTTGGTGTTCGATTATTTTGCCATGTCGCTCGCTTCCTGAATGAGATGCTAAAATCCCCACGAAAATAACAATATCCATATATCACGAGGTTACTGAGTATTTTATGTCATACTATATAGTACAGTCTTATTTCTTTATCTTTGTCATTGTCCGAATCAATAGATTTTAGACTTCTAATATGCTGTATTTAAAATAATGATAACAGTATTACTAAATAATCACGAAAAATAGTTCTGTTTTGACCAATTTCTTTTAAAATTATCCATGCAAGATATTTAAAAGTCGATACAGAATTTTGAACGTATCATAATGCTCAATGTCCTATGCATCTGTATGCACATGGAATTTACAACAATAATATCTTAGCTCATGTAACTAGGGGACATGCAGTAGCGCAGTAGCGACGATATCTGGCGGATTAGTTCCGAAAGCTATCCATTCATAAACATTTAAAAAATAAATAAATAAAGAAAGAAAGAAAGAAAATAAATAAAAATAAAAAAAATAAAAAAATAAACTACTGACTCTTCCATGAGTACCTTTTTTTCACTAGACTTAAAAAAAAAAAAAAAAAATACGAATTCTCCTTCTAATACTTTTCTTCTTCACTCTACTTCAAAAGCACTTCAAAATTAATCGAAAAATTAGTGATACTCTCCCCAATGATTTTTTTTTTTCACTGTCTGTCAAAAACACTTAAAAAATGCTAAATGAAGACTTGCTATTCCTGCCAATACTTTCGTTTTTCGCTACGCTTGAAAAAATAAATAAATAAATAAATAAACACGAGTAAATTACTGAGACTCTCATCAACACTTTCTTTTACACTCCTCTTTTCAAACAAAATATCAACACGAAAACAGAAACTACACAAGAAAAGCTGAACTGATAACAGTCCTATTGATAAGCAACGAAACTTACATACCCCTTAACAACCGACAGGATGAGAGCGAACGATGTCTCACTGATTGGAGTTCCAAGCTAAAAATTATGAAAAATTGCAAAAGGAACCAGACTTGCTGCGAGGCCAATGTAAGGCAGGCAATTGTTGGACAAGGAAGGCGATTATTTCTTGGCCTGTTTAAGTTTAGGTGAAGATTATCCCATGTGTATCAAAGGCTCTGTGGAAATTGCACTGGTCATACTGTAAGAGTCGCGGCCAGGGAAAATACTGAGGTCCTCCTTCCCTCTCTCTATTCTTTGCAGGTTATGATTATACATATTTTTGTCCGTGCGAAGGATAAAAAGAATGTTGGATTGCCACTTGTATAAATGAGTGGTAAGGAATTCAGTCAGGATGGTTAACTTATGTATGTATGTTCTGGTAGAGTTTTGATGCCTCTCTTTAGAATTACTTCAAACTAAAGTGCAAGAACAACGAGAGAGAGAGAGAGAGAGAGAGAGAGAGAGAGAGAGAGAGAGAGAGAGAGAGAGAGAGAGAGAGAGAGAGAGAGAGAGAGAGAGAGAGAGAGAGAGAGAGAGAGAGAGAGAGAGAGAGAGAGAGAGAGAAAGCAAGAAACTGACAAAAAAAAATGCCAAGTATTGAGGACTCTCTCTCTCTCTCTCTCTCTCTCTCTCTCTCTCTCTCTCTCTCTCTCTCTCTCTCTCTCTCTCTCTCTCTCTCTCTCTCTCTCTCTCTCTCTCACCCAATTCGCGGAGCTGTCACTGCCTGTCAGTCTGTTAGTTTCCCTTCGTTCTGTTTCCATTCTTTCCCTGTCAGTCTGTCTCTCGCCTTCACTGACTTCAGTATTTCGAAAATTTAACTATTCTTCTCTTGGGCTTCTGATTCTCTCGATGCACTTCTTTGGTTTTTAAATCACTCAATTCTTGTGTCTCTTCGTCATTCTTATACTAGTTACCCTTATCGGATAATGGGCTTTATTTATTTTTCCGTAAAATTCCATAGATTGTTATTCATTGCTCCTATCTGTTCACTCACACACACACACACACACACACACACACATACACATACACACACACGCACGCACGCACGCACGCACGCACGCACGCAAGCACACACACACACACACACACACACACACACACACACACACACACACACACACACACACACACACACACACACACATACGCACGCACGCACGCACGCACGCACGCAAGCACACATGCACGCACGCACGCACGCACGCACGCACGCACGCACGCAAGCACACACGCACACACACACACACACACACACACACACACACACACACACACACACACACACACACACACACACACACACACACACACATGTTCTCAATGGTATACATGTTCTTTAATTTTTCATCTTCATTCACACTACTAATCTCTACTGAGCAAGCAAATTTGCAAAGTTTTCCCTGGTACACGAGTACACACACACACACACACACACACACACACACACACACACACACACACACACACACACACACACGATTCTAATTTTGCACTACACCTACTCTCCCTCCTCCTCCTCCTCCTCCTCCCACAAGGCTATGTAATCAAGCTTGTGCTATGTCTTCCCTTCAGTCCGCCTCCCTTTACCTCAGCTTCTAGCACTAAGGTTCTTCCATAGTTACAATTTACATCATATATTCTCTCCTATTACCTCAGTCCCCATGTCCATTATCTCTCTTCCTCTTGCATTACATTCTTTAACAATTCCCAGATTCATTCTCCACCTCCCTTTCCCTGAGAGTAACAATGTGTCCACTAAATCTATTATTCACACTCCATTATCTCTCTCCACATTGTTTCATCTTTTTTTTTTTTTCCAGTGTCATAATCTCTCCTTCAACTATACATTCCTGCCGCTCTCTCTCTCTCTCTCTCTCTCTCTCTCTCTCTCTCTCTCTCTCTCTCTCTCTCTCTCTCTCTCTCTCTCTCTCTCTTCCCCCTGCGGAACATTTCAGATTCTGTCATACTGGTGGTTCTACACTAACACACTCTCGCATTCTTTCACACGCCTCACTTTTCCCCCCCCGTCTTCTTCCTGCACATTCACTTACTACATACATTCTCCCCCTGTTCCTTTACTTTCCCTGACTGACTCCTCTCTCTCCGGGACTTTTCGGTTCATCAAACAACGTCGATGATTAAGTCAACATTGGGAAAACTCCACAAGCCGCAGCGCTTAACCCGGCAGGAGTGTTTACCCCGGCCAGCAGGTCCTCACTCACCTTCTTGCCTCGCCTTGCCTTGTCCCGCCTCACCCCAATCTCCCAACTTGCTCCATCCAGTATTTCTCGCCCCGCTATGTCCGCTGCACCCCATGTCGCTATCCTATCCCCACCTTATGCCTTCTTTTCACCCTTTAATTTCACGTCGTAACCTCTCACTCTGCTTCCCACAAAACCCTTGGCCTCTGTTGTCGCGTCTTCCTCTTCTCAAGCCAGATGCCAACACTCACCGTAGGATTAGCATGAGACCTTAGTGGAACTTAGGATTCTTCGAACGTGTAGAAAACAGCAAGATGCTCCGACTAGAAATATATTATTGTGCCATCTGCATAATATTAAATTACATGCCACCATTGAAAAGAGTTCTTCGCAGAAATGTATTACGAAGTGATTATGAATAGAAAAGAAAAAAGGTATTAAAGCCTTCACCATTAACTTATTCACTATTACATGTAAATTACAGACTAATCAGAATAGGGTGAATAAAGATTGAACTAAAACTTCAATGAATAACAAGATCATTTTAATTCATATAAAAAAAAAAATCTTTACTTGTTCAGTATTACAGACAATTTCAAACTAATGCAGACCTCTTTGTTAATCATAATTAAGTAAGCACAGAAAAAAACTTTCCCCAATGAATAAATAAGGATAATTTTTAACTTCCATTAAGAAAAAAAATCACTTTATATTGATCACCATTACAGACAATTTCCAAATTGAAGCAATCCAATTTGTGAGTCAGAATAAAGTAAAAATAGATAAAAACTTAAATGACTGTAAGTAACTACGAATGACATTAAACCCTTTCATTATATAAAAAAATAAAAAAAATAAAAAAATCGGAAACTTCATGAAATCCTCCATTAACCTTAGAAATAAAATGAAGCAGGTGTCGTGGAGATGAAAGACCTAATAACGAGCCGTAGCGTGACGAGACGTGCGTGGGGGAGGGAGCTTGCAGAAATTAATATGGAACCTTGCAATTTCTAGCAATCTGACGAGAGGCAACGGTGCGTACTTGCTAAGGGAAGGAAAGAGTGAGGAGGAATGGGAGTGCAAGCGGCATTCAGTGAGAGTGGAAGCTGAAAGGACAGGTTGCGAGCAAAGGCGTCAAGGAAGTAAAGAGGAAACGTAAAAGATCTCCAGAAAGAGACAACTTGAAGAGAAGTAGAAATGAAGGACAAGTGGGGAAAAAAGTTACCAAGAAAAAAAAAGTAGGATATATTATAAAGAGAATTATAAGTTGGAGAAAAAAAAAGGGATAAAGGACACTATAAGAAATAAAAGTATTAAGAAAAAAGAGAGGAAAAGTAAGAGATAAACAGAAAACGACGAAATAAAATCAAGAGAAATGATAAAGTAAAAAAAAAAAAAGGAGAAAACTGAAAAGAAAATCCACAATACAAACTTGCTCTTATGATTTACGGAAAAACAATTGAAGAAAAAGGGAGATAGGTGCCTGTAACAGAGAAACAAATAACCAGATATAGAAAGGCAAAATGAAAAAAAAAAAGAAAATGAAGACAGAAAGAAATATACAGGAAAGAATAAAAAAAGAGCAAAGACAAATATACTGAAAAGAATTAAAAAAATGGAAAGAAGAATATAACAAAAGGAATAATTTAGTGCAAAGAGGAATATAGAAAAATTAATGGAAAAAATGAAAGCAGAAAGAGGAAAAAAGGTAAGGTATATGAAAAAAAAAAAAATGAAAGAAGTATGAACGTAAATAACGAAAAATTAAAGCAAGAAGATGAATGTAAAGGAGAAAATAAAAAAAGTGAATGGAGAACGAGGAATATAAAGAAAAGAATGAAAAAGGAGCTGCAAATAGAAATATAAATGAAAGAATGAAACTTGACTCCAGGAAGGGGAATATACAGGAAAAAATGAAATATGAATGAAGCCATGAAGGCACAATAATGAATACAGAGGCAAAAATTAGAAAAAAAAAGTAAAATATAAAGGTAAGAATTAAAAAAAAAAGAAAAGATGAAAAGAGGAATATAAAAGAAAGAACGGAAAAAAGTTGAGAAAGAGAATATAAAGGTGAAAAAAAAATAAAGAAAATAAAAATCTAAAGGTAACAATGAAAATATGACGACGAAAAGAGGAATTAAATGGAAAAAAAATAAAAAAAAATAAAGGCACAAGGAGAAATATAGAGGAAAGAATGGAATATGATGGTGCAAAGAGAAATAAATTATAATGTAATGGTACAGCCAAAATACAACTGGCTCCTGACGTGATGCAAGACGGGTCAAGGTTGTGGTTATGATATCACTTACCTCCTTTAATGGAACTTCTTGTGCTGTCTCGTTTGTCTTTCCTAGCCCCAAAGTATGACCACTTGTGTGTGTGTGTGTGTGTGTGTGTGTGTGTTTATACATGCACGTGTGTGTGTGTTTATACATGCACACACTCAAGCACACTATTACACACACACACACACACACACACACACACACACACACACACACACACACACACACACACACACAAGCATACATGATAAATCAAGGTAAACGATTCAGTAGAGGAGAAGGAAGAGAAGGAGGAGTAGGAGCAAGAGGAGGAGGAGGAGTAGGAGCAAGAGGAGGAGGAGGAGGAGGAGGAGGAGGAGGAGCAGGAAGAGGAGAAAGAGATAAAACAATGAAATCAGGAGACAAAAGAAAGAAGTGAAGGAAGACTCAGAGCTCTTAGTCAGCACGTAAGAGGATCAAGAGAGAGAGAGAGAGAGAGAGAGAGAGAGAGAGAGAGAGAGAGAGAGAGAGAGAGAGAGAGAGAGAGAGAAAGAGGTGGGGAAGGGGGGGAGGGGAACAAGCATGCACACACACACACACACACACACACACACACACACACATTATTACTTCATTACAGTTATGCTCATAGAGAGAGAGAGAGAGAGAGAGAGAGAGAGAGAGAGAGAGAGAGAGAGAGAGAGAGAGAGAGAGAGAGAGAGAGAGAGAGAGAGAGAGAGAGAGAGAGAGAGAAATATGAAAATAGTGAATAAAATAAAGAGGAATGAGAGTTAGGTATCTATTTTTTTTCTTTCTTTTTCTTTTCTTTCTTCTTTTTAGTTTCCTTAAGTCTCTTAGTTGTCTTCTTCCTCCTTTTTCTGTTCCTATTTCTTCCCTTTTGTTTCACTTGTCATTTCACATTAAACTGACACTTTAATCGCACAGACTACAAAAAGAAAATAATAATGATAATAATAATAATAATAATAATAATAATAATAATAATAATAATAATAATGATAATAATAATAATAATAATAATAATAATAAGGTAAACAAAGGCATTAAAGAAAAATACATGAATAGATAAATAAATAAATAAACAAAATATTCTTATAATCCTTCTCATGCTTGATTTCAAATAAAATGCACGATATACTTGTCTTGCACTTTATTTTTCTTTTGTGTCTCACCCTAACCAATTATTTCACTACGAGCTTTACAAATGTATTAATGACGTTGTGATTTGTTCAGTTATTAATTGCGACAGTAGCTGAATGATGCGATGTATGGCAAAACGAGACTCAACTGCAAGAATTTATTGAATAGGAGGGCACGTTATTTGGTGCAATTCATCCCACCATTTTGATAAATATAGGAATAGGTACACAGATACTCGTAGATAGATGCATAGATAGATAGAAAGATAGATAGGTAGATCAATTAAATGATATATAGATAAACAGACAAACAGATACACCGATAGATAGATAGATGAGTGGATAGATAGCTAGGTAGGTACATAAAAAGAATAAATAGATAAATAAATAAATAAATAAATAAACAAATAGGTGAACAAATAAATAAGTAAATAGCTTGCTAGTCCTTGCATTCATATGTAAAAATGCTCGCAACTCATGATATTAAATTGTACAACCCCAAAAATATGAAATAAATGTGGTGTATTTTTAAATATTTCTCTTCAGGAATGGATTTATCGGTAAATATGAGAGCTTTGCGACTCTTCAAACAACGGAATACTCAGGAATCCCTCCGAATTTTAGAGATTAAGTGAATCTAATTCGAAATATTTAGAACTTGATAAAACCTTCATGGATTTAATGACGTCACTGCTGCAGAGAAGAAATGTTTACTTGGTCACATGAGCTGCACCGTGACCAGTGGCATTTACAAGGATGACCAGACTTTGTTACAATTAAAACACAATGTTATAAAAAAAACAGTTATATGAGCTAACTACAGTTTGTAATTTCACCTACGATTTTTCTTTTCTCCACAATTTTATTTATTTATTTTTCCCGGGGAGAATTGGTACCTTTCTCTTTTTGTTCAACGGGGCAAGGCCAGCTGAACAATTCTCGTGTATTTGTCCGTCACAGTTATTTCACTAGAATTATTCTAACATTAGTACCTAACTCTTTTACTTTCTACCTAATAGGACAAGGTCAGCTGAAGATTCCCAGTAAATCACTCCCTAACAGTTGCCTCATGAGAGGAGTTATTTCAACACTGGCACCTTACTCTGTCTGACAGGGCAAGTATAGACAGCTGAAGATTCGCCGTAAATCACCGCCTATGGTACGTGCCTCTCTAGAATCATTTTAACATTGGATCCTTCCTCTTTGTATCTAACAGGGCAAGGAGAGCTAAAATCCCCTTAAATCACTCTGCAGTATTTACCTCACGAGAAGAATTATTTGAACAGTGATACCTTACTCTTTCTATTTAATCGGGAAATGTCATCTAAACGATTATCGTGTATCACTGCATAACATTTACCTCACGAACCTTACACAAAAACTATACAAAATCTAGGGCGGGGGAGAAGGGAAGACTGCCTCACCATACCCAAGTGACCTGCAGCTCACAGCCGCGTCAGGGAGTTTACGAGCGTGCATAGTTCACCTTTAATTGGGCCTCCGTGTTGAAGGAAAGGTGCAGCGTGCAGCGGGTCTCCTGGCAATCGGCAGTGTTTACTCGCTGCAATTATTTGGTAGTAGCTCTTGGCGCAAAGAGACGCGTGCATGCAACACACGACTAAAAATAGCCTGATGTTCTATGGTCTTTGTTACGCTACAACTGGACGACCCGTTGCTCACATGCTGTGTAATTGTGAAAAATATAAGACCAGTAAAACGTTTTCGGAAGGCGAGTGAAACTGTCAGTAATGCATCAGTGGAAGGGGTATTTCAATAAGTGTGAGAGAGAGAGAGAGAGAGAGAGAGAGAGAGAGAGAGAGAGAGAGAGAGAGAGAGAGAGAGAGAGAGAGAGAGAGAGAGAGATGCAATTTCAGGCACCCCGCACATCGCGCACTCGCCTAGTATTCAAATCACTCTATCTCAAAACTTTGCGAGAGCTTAATAATTGTGTTATATACTGTTAGACAGGAAACTTCATTTTGTGTTCAGTGGTATGTGTCCACTCTCATTGAGACAAAAGGAAGTTGGTGAAAATTACAGAAAACTAACGCTCACTTCACTAAAAATTGAATACTGTATTTTGCGCATGCGAAGTAATGTTGCAAATTTGACATGCTTTTACGTTATAACTTGTATTGTTCTTACTAACAACGAAATTGGAGCTTGATCAGTTTATTAATCAAAAAGTTGGAATTCTGACTGCGCATGCGCAGGGGCTACTTAGAAATTGGCATAAGGAACTTTATTAGAATTATCACAACATGACACTTCTTAAGTTTCAGTAGAATTGGTTGAGTAGTTTTTTGAGAAAATCCTATTTTCGACACCCTTCTACTTTTTATGAGTTACCCATTGACTTCACCCAATACAAGAGATGAAAACTATATAAGATAAAATTGATAGAGTTGTGCTATCATATGGTATTAATTTCGTTACGATCGGCAGCGTAGTTCAGGAAATATTAGCGTTTGGATAGCGTTACGGTCGGGCCGGGCCACTTAAAATGACAAAACAACCTCCATAGTAAACCTCGCATCGCTGGTAAACATAAGAACAGAAGGGAATCTACAGGAAAGTCATTAGGCCTGCACCTGGCAGTCCCTGTATTGAACATGCCTACCTGTTTCCATTTATTACTCCCATCTAAGAAATTTTCTAATTCTCTTTTAAAGCTTATTATTGATTCAACACTAACTGATGACTGAGTCTATCCCAATCATCTCTCACTCCGAGAACCCGTTTCCTCCTATCTATCTATCTTTTTTTTTTTTTTAATCAAACTCTATCAAACATGAACTCTTGACGAATATTTTTTGTGCTATCCCGATGACTGACCTTGACGTCCACTGTTTCACTTGTGTTTCCCAGGGCGAACTGAAACCCGACCTGAGACACAGATACCCTGACTTGCTCTCCTATTCTCTTATCACGATCTACACCACGTCAACCTTGGGAACTCCTTATTTTTACAGGCAACTCCTCTCAATGTTTTTTTTTTTTTTTTTTTTTTTTTTTTTGCACCAGTTCCTGAAAATTACACTGAAATGCCATGAGTGTTGAGGAAGAGGTGGTGTCAGATACTGAGTTGCTTAACCTAAAAGTCGCGTCGCCAAGGCCAGAAGGACCCCAGGAATAGCACACACACGGTCACCTGCTTCGAATCCCAAACGACACTCGACAAGGAATGGAATGAGGGAATGTGGGAATGCGAGACGCGGTTTTCTGTTGCGATTGAGACTCGTGGTGTGTGTGTGTGGTGTGTGTGTGTGTGTGTGTGTGTGTGTGTGTGTGTGTGTGTGTGTATCCAAGAAATGTGTGGCGTACCTAGAATGTCAAGTGTATTACGTACATGTGGATGGTCTAAGTAAAGCACACATCCTTTCCTATATTGGAACACACACACACACACACACACACACACACACACACACACACACACACACACACACATACACACACACGCCTGCTGCCATGTAAGACCATATTCTGAAACACTTTTACACTGTATTACCACTGCATTCAAAATACTCCATTTGAAGTTACGTGGGTTTTTATTTTTATTTATTTTTTTTTTCATGGTTCTAGAGACAGATTAACAAGTTTCCACATTTTTAACAGAAGAAACTCTTGAAAACCCGGTTGATCATCTCTGTGGCCTTTGAAAATAGTCGTGGTGATAGAGTTTAGCGTTTCAGAATACGGGTCATCACCACCACCCCTACCTCTGCCCCCCCCACACAAATAAAAGACGGTAAGGAGATAGAAACACCGCCAACTGTATCAACCCAGATGTCGCTCCTAGTTCACAATGGACACCTCGATCTATGACAAGGATATAACTTTCCCCTCACACTGCACATCCCCACGCTCTCCTTGCTCAGAGAGGGGAATAAACGCTCCCTCATCAGGAAAACTTTGCTGCGGACTGAAAGTGGCGTAAACCTCAGGCTATCGAGTTACCAATATGTGTGTGTGTGTGTGTGTGTGTGTGTGTGCGGGTGGGTGTGGGGAGGTGTATGTTATAAGGAGCAGTACTGTCTTATCTCCGTATTGCATATTCATTAGATTATATAGCATGGTCTCCTCCTTCTATTCCTCCTCCTCTTTTTTCTCACTAATCTTATTTTCTCTTTTTTTTCTACTTCCTGTCGCTTTCCTCTTCTTCCTTTTTTCTTCTACCTCCTCCTCCTCTCCTTTTCTCTTTTTTTCTGCTTCTTGTCCTCTTCCTCTTTTTTTTTTTTATTGTTCTTCCTCCTCTTGTTCCTGCTCCTGCTCCTCCTCTTCTTTCTCCTGCTACTGCTCCTCCTTCTCCTCCTCCTTCTCATCCTCATCTCTATCACCACCACCACCACCACCACCACCACTATCATCACACACACACACACACACACATTAAAAACGAAACAGGAGCAAGAGATGAAGTAACTTGGAACATTCACAAGAGACGTTACATGCAAACGTTTTACACTCAGGGTCAATAGCTAGCATCCTTCTCCTCTTCGCCTTACAGCCTCGATTCCTCTTTATCCTTCACCACACCCTCCGCATTGCTCTCATATGACATTCCTCCATTAACTCGCTCTCCTTCCTCCATTCCTTCTTCCTAGTTTTCTTCCTGCTTCGCTTAAACATCTTCATCCCTCCGTCCCTCTCTCCTTTAATTTGTTAATCTGTTATCCTTCCCTCTTCACTCATTGCCTGACTCTCTCTCTCTCTCTCTCTCTCTCTCTCTCTCTCTCTCTCTCTCTCTCTCTCTCTCTCTCTCTCTTTCCACGACCTACCTCGGCTCCCTTACCCGCATAATCACTTGAAAACGCACGGTGTCATTACTTCTATCACTACCACCCCTCATCCCTCATCCCTCACTACCTTCAGCATCACAGCCTATCAGACGCACCCACATACGTCCAGTTCATCATCGCTTCATCACCACGGTCGTCCATATCACTATTACGCAACACTTCTCTTACTCTCACGCCAAGCACACGACACTATCACTACTCTAGGTACAGGAATGGTAAGGCTACTGCGCCAGCGATATTAAAGAAAAATTATAGCAAACACAATAATGAAATCATTCACTACGTATCATTTACACCACGACCTGGTCATAATTTACTTGTTTCCTTTATCTCATTTTCTCTATCTATTTATTTATTGTTTTTTTTTATTTCAGTTTTTACTTATCTATTTATTACTATTTATATTATTTGTTTACTTTTGTGTGTGTGTGTTTGCCAGTTGTGCGGACTAAAAGCTCAGGTTTCAGTTGCTTCTAGTATTAAGTCTCTCCAAAATGGGAGGACATGAGACTACCCTGATGCCAGAAAGAATGACTGGTGTTGCCGTGCCACACACCCATCTGTCTCCGTCTGGTGCATTTCGGGGATGGCTCCCTCCAGCGCAGGTGTGTATGAGCCCCTCACCTCTTCTCTGCCTGCAACTTCGTTACATAAAATGTGATTTTGTGGTGTTAAGGATAAGGAGTTGCCTCACATAGGGTTGTTGAACCTTCTCAGAAACACCCTGATTATACATCACTTTTGCTTTAAAATAAATAAATAAATACATATATATATATATATATATATATATATATATATATATATATATATATATATATATATATATATATATATATATATATATATATATATATATATATATATATTCAGTCGTTGGACATCGTTAAAAGGTATCCAGCACCTAGACAGAAATAATTCAAATTATATTCTTTTTCTCTTCATCTGTCCACTTAAATTTGTATTTTACCATTGTAACACGATCGTTATAACTATTTCCATAATTCATTTTCTATCCGTACTACTTTTTTTTCTTTATTTCAGCTTTCATTGATCAGAATTTCCCGTGCCACTCACAAGGTTTGACTTTACTATCTTCTCTACTAAAATGCATTATGATGATACTCCTCATGGCAAGTGTGGCCTTGACCCCAAGACAGCATGTGAGGGTAATGGAGTGTTTCGTTTTGAGTTTATGTCAACCATTCTAGTTAATTCTTTTCATCTCTACTTAAGCAACACTGGACCAATTTATCCTCTGAAATATGCATTCTTTGGATATACTTAATCCTAAATGGTAATTTTTATGTTTCAGTTTGTGTTTCATGAACTTCAATGGAGTTAGGTGTTCTGAGTTTATTAGGAATAACAGATAAGTGTATACATTAACCATCTCTTTATTTCACTGCGTTGTTCAAGCACTAAGGACTGAGTGAGTTCTAGAAGGTGTTTTCTTTCACACACCTTTCCTTTATCTTCTTTATGTTTGGCAAAGATACTTCTAAAACTTTAGAAAGAATATATGTGGTATTTATTTTAATAGTGACAAGGGACAAAAGGGGGCAGTGTACACTAGCATGTCTACTGTAAGTCCTCGCACTGGATTCCTTCAGGTAAATCTGGCACCCTCAGGGCAGACGAGCCGCGACTCCCACGAAGGGAATAGTGACGTGAGATGAGAGGGAGCGGTCACTGAGGCCACGGTGATGGCCACGGCAGCGACACAATATGATGGATAACTGAATAGATATGCATCACAACAAAATAATGGATAATGAGTGGATATAGTCACGTATATTGTGTAACTCTATGTTGCACGTACGCCTGGGCGGTCCAAACTAAACAGGGTAGAATTAAGAGCTGTTCATCAAACTAACTCCAACATATGGCATACATCGTAAGAACAGGAAAATAAGGGAAGCTGAAAGAAGCCACCAGGTCTACACTTGGCAGTCCTGTGGGAAAATTTAAGTAAAAAATTACATAAAAAGACATACAAAGATAACTGAGGAAAGGGAACGAGAAAGGTAGAGACAACTAAAGGAGAAGGCAAGTCTGGGAATTACACTGGGGCGAGATTGATAAGGTCACAAAGGTCACTGAGCGGCTGCAGGGGATGTTGTGGGAGGAGGTTCACACACACACACACACACACACACACACACACACACACACACACACACACACACACACACACACACACACACACACACACACACACACACACACAAGCAAGTGTACATTCAGTCTCTCTCTCTCTCTCTCTCTCTCTCTCTCTCTCTCTCTCTCTCTCTCTCTCTCTCTCTCTCTCTGATAAGAGCAGCTGCCTGCTGAACGGATGCTGGGACATTCTCTGTCTCCTCACTGGTCTCTGTCTTCCTGTCTTCATCACTAAACAGTCACTTCTCACTACGACGTGATGAATTCCTAATGATTTTCACGCTTTTTCCGGGCGAACTCACTGACAACTCCACGAAAATAGCTGCTGAAACTTACGTCATTTGGTTTTCCCTCTAATGAATATTATAGGGCATTAACTTTTTTTTTTTCGCCTTCTAAAACGTAAACTGAATTTCAAATGTTGGATGATAATTATTTGACATTTGAAAAGCATCGTGCATCTTCAGCAAGAAATTATGATTTTTTAATGAAGTTACATGATGCTTTGATTCGTTTGGGAAGAACATTAAGACCGTGAAAGCTGAATTATTTGAATATAGTAACTTACATAAGAACATAAGAACACCAAAAGATAAGGGAAGTTCCGTCTATCATCTCCATTCATAGGTTTACCTAATCTTTTAAAGCTCCCTACTGATTCACCCCTAACGACCTGATGACTGATAATCTCATTGCATCTATCTGAGAACCACTTTCTTCCTATCTCCTTTCTAAATTTAACTTGAATTAGTAATTTCTTGTCCCATCATGATTACTAACCCTGAGAATTTTGTTTACTGTCAACCTGCTACAATGTACACCAGTGAGTCTTGGCATTCAAGAGACGAATGTAACACCAAAAGATAACTCGTCTTGTCATATCTTGTACCGGGAAAATGATAAAGATTTCCAGGACACTGATAAATAAACAGGAAATTAAAAGGAAAAGCAACGAACCATCTGGCTTCCCTAATAAGACCCGCGAGAGGTCATGCAGTACCATCAGGGAAATCAATGACACTTATGCAAAAAACAGATTCAGACCCACCAGCGTGAAGGCAAACACAGGGAGGCAGCACGGGGCATGGGGACTCGCCGCCGTCATTCCTGCGCATAAATTCGTGCGTATGAAAGACTGAATAGACTCGCAAATTCGTGGTAGCTACGAGGCCGCTCATCGATCGCGGCGGCTCGGGTACGAGTGGCTCAGAAGGTTACACAGGTGTTCGAGACCCGCCTGGAGGAAACACCGCCCGGGATGAGAGAGAGAGAGAGAGAGAGAGAGAGAGGAGAGAGAGAGAAGAGAGAGAGAGAGAGAGAGAGAGAGAGAGAGAGAGGTGGGGAGATTCATTCAAAATTATGCCATTCTCTCTCGATGGTGGTATAGTGGTGGTGGTGGTGGTGGTGGTGGTGGGTGGTGATGATGATGATGATGAGTTAGTACACTAAACGTTATTGTACACTTGAGTGGGCATCCCAGAAGCCTACCTATCACTCATCTCTCTCTCTCTCTCTCTCTCTCTCTCTCTCTCTCTCTCTCTCTCTCTCCTCATCTCTCTCTCTCTCTCTCTCTGTCTCTCTCTC
>NC_087167.1:16317500-16345000 GCF_035594125.1 Scylla paramamosain
TTTAATCTATCCTCAACAGGAAGATTCTTAAACATCTATCACTTCACAACCTTCTATCTGATCGCCAGTATGGGCTCCGTCAAAGCCGCTCTACTGATGATCTTCTGGCTTTCCGTCATCCTCTTTTAGACATTTTGGTTAAACTTTTGCTGTTGCCTTAGACATATCAAAAGCTTTTGATAGAGTCTGGCACAAAACTTTTATTTCAAAACTACCCTCCTACGGCTTCTATCCTTCTCTCTGTAACTTCATCTCAAGTTTCCTTTCTGAGCGTTCTATTGCTGTTGTGGTAGATGGTCATTGTTCTTCTCCTAAACCTATTAACAGTGGTGTTCCTCAGGGTTCTGTCCTGTCACCCACTCTCTTCGTATTATTCATCAATGATCTTCTAAATCAAACTTCCTGCCCTATCCACCACTACGCTGATGATACCACCCTGCACTTTTCCAAGTCGTTTCATAGACGTCCAACCTTCCAGGAAGTAAGTAGTTCACGCAGGGAAGCAACAAAACGCCTGACTTCTGATTTCTCTAAAATTTCTAATTGGGGCTTCCTCTCCTCCCGCGTCCTCGCTGCACAAGACTTTCTTCTTTCTCTCACCCCTATTCTGTCCACCTCTATAATGCAAGAGTTAACCAGTATTCTCAATCATTCATCCCTTTCTCTGGTAAACTCTGCAAATCCCTGCCTACTCTTGTATTTCCAGCTTCCTATGACTTGAACTTCTTGAAGAGGGAAGTTTCAAGACATTAATCCTTCAATTTTTGACCACCGCTTCGGACCTTATTCGGGGACCGGCATCTCAGTGGGCTTTTTTTTTTTATTAGATTTTTGTTGCCCTTGGCCGGTGTTTCTCCTAAATATATATATATATATATATATATATATATATATATATATATATATATATATATATATATATATATATATATATATATATATATATATATATATATATATATAAAGACCAAAGTTTATCTACATAATGCAATTGTTATTCAGCACACTTCATAAATTTTAGTTGAATATAAAAGCCTTAGCGCTAGAAAAAAAAAAAAAAGTTGGAAAAATTAATACTTCCTGAACAAAACCACGATAAAGCAACGGAAAGAAATAAACACTAGGAAAACTTATAACCACGTCTCATTGTACAGTACTATTCCACACCCTAGTTAGTAACTATAAACATATTCCAGGAGCTCTTTCTACGATTTGGATCTTAACGTTGGAATCACGTTTAAGACAGAGCTCTGTAATTCCGTGCCCTTGCAAGTATTAGTGAGGACGTAGAGCCACACTGTATGTTAGGGGTCAGACAGCGTTATTAGGGTAATTTCCAGTCTCGTACCCTAAGCTCTTCCCTCTGAACCCAAGCAGCATAACAATTTTTTCCTTTCTTTTTTATTACTTTCTTGCGCCAGGAGCTGCATTTTTTTTTCTTTTTTTGTATTTCGCTTCCCTGGTAATGATGCTAGTAATTTAGTTTCTTCTTTTTCTCGCAGTGACTCGCAGCATATATATATATATATATATATATATATATATATATATATATATATATATATATATATATATATATATATATATATATATATATATATATATATATTATAAAAGAAGAAAAAAAGGCCCACTGAGGTGCCATTCCCTAGAGAAAAAGGGCCAGTGGTCCAATGTCCCGTATAAGTTATAAAGGGATTTTGAAATACTACACTCTCAACGAAGCGCCTCATTGAATATCCAGTAAAGTTTTAAAGTACTTGTTTTATGATTATTATTATTATTTTTTTTTTCTTTTAATGAGTAAAACTGGTTAGGGTTGCTTAAATGAAATCCCGTGAGGTATTGGCAGTCAAAGGTTTAAAACCTGACACTTTTCGAACCAATACATAGTCATAATAATCTTGCCCAGATCATTGTGGGTGACTTCAGAGTTTTTATCGTCTCCTATATGTGAGAGAACGTACCTATGTCTATCCTGAGTGCTGATTATGTATGCTAAGAGAAGTAAAGCACCACCACTGTACAGAGTGTTGCCTCACAAGGTACATGAAGCAGCGGCCATGTTTGATCCTTTCTTTTTCACTTTCTTTCTTCACAGCCTTCTCCCGGCTGGCTCGTCACTTGAGTCGCGTGATCTTCCAGGTACACGTACCCTATTTCGAAGACTTTCCCTTGCGACCTCACGGGGATTCGTGGTAATTGAAGTGTAAAACGTTGCATGGGCTTTCATAAATACTAAGGAAATATTCATCAGGTTAGTTAAGCCGAACACTTTTTCTGAACCAATTCTACTCAAAAGTTGTATGATGGTCTTCTGAAATTCCATCACTGTTCTCTATATATAAAGTTTTCCATACTAACGATCTAGGACAGAGGAACTAATCGCGCTATTTTTTTAAACCAATTCTAGTCCGTAATTATATGACTGAAACGTAAATTTCCATCACTCTGTTCTCTGCAGCAATTGTTTTCCACGCTAGTAGTGACTTAAGGCTGGGAAATTCAACTCGTTAACGTTTCACCATACTGGAGGTATGTTCTGAAGTTCTAATATTTATGGAACTTGGATGGTAGTTTAACAAAATTGTTTCCTCAATCATGAGATTGTTTTCTGAATTTCTACCACTATTCTTCATACTGAATGTTTCCCATGGTAGTAAGTTATGACAGAGAAATTCATCGCACTAACTTCTGGGACTAATAGGAGGAGGCAGTAGACACCTTGCCGAAACGATAATTACTCCCAGTGAGGTCTAAAGCACTGTTCAGGGGGTGCTGTGAACTTATCATTAAACCCAGCTGTGACCTCACTGAACGTTTCCCTTTGTGTCTCACAACACAAGGGGATAGTCACAGCCTGCCCTCTAAAGACAACTCTCTTCCTCCACACAAAACTACAAGCACCTAATAACACACACACCCTTCACTCCAAAAATTTTAAAATCATGGCGACTCCTACACCAGCCTCGGAGTCCCCATCTGGGGAGGGGACCATAAATGTCCCCAGGTCGGACTGCCTTTCCGTCGACGACCCTAAGTGTCTTGACACCCCCCTCAACTTTTTCTTCATTAACTTCTGCAACATTCGCGGTCTAAGATCTAATTTTCAATCTGTAGAACACCACCTCTCCTCTTCTAAACCTCATCTTCTTTTCCTCACTGAAACTCAGGTGTCTGAGGCAACTGACAGTAGCCCCTTTTTCTGTTCCCTCCTACTTTCTCTATCCTCATTTTCGATCCAAAGCTGGATGCTGCGTTTATGTGCGCAATGACTTAACCTGCTCTCGTGCCCACGCTCTTGAATCTTCCGAGTTTTCCACCATCTGGCTACGACTACAGAGTCATTCTCATACTAAATTTATCTGTGCTGTATACCTCTCTCCTAACTCCTCTGACTATAAGAAATTCTTTGACTACTTAACTTCCAAAGTGGAGCACATTCTGACCCTCTTCCCCTTTTGCAGAGATCTCCATTCTTGGAGACTTCAATGTTCACCACCAGCTTTGGCTTTCCTCTCCCTTCACTGACCATCCTGGTGAACTAGCCTACAACTTTGCTATCCTCCATGACCTAGAGCAATTGGTGCAACACCCTACTCGTATTCCTGACCGTCTTGGAGATACGCCCAACATTCTTGACCTTTTCCTGACCTCTAATCCTTCTGCTTATGCTGTCACCCTTTCTTCTCCGTTGGGCTCCTCCGATCACAATCTCATATCTTTATCTTGTCCTATCACTCCAATCCCTCCTCAGGATCCCCCTAAGCGAAGGTGCCTCTGGCGTTTTGCCTCTGCTAGTTGGGGGGACCTGAGGCGGTATTTTTCTGATTTTCCTTGGAATGACTACTGCTTCCGTGTCAGAGACCCGTCTTTGTGTGCTGAGCGCATAACAGAGGTGATAGTGTCTGGCATGGAGGCGTACATTCCTCACTCTTTTTCTCGTCCTAAACCTTCTAAACCTTGGCTTAACACAGCTTGTTCTCGTGCTATACATGATAGAGAGGTGGCCCACAAAAGGTACTTAAGCCTTCCTTCACCAGAATCTCATGCACTTTATATTTCTGCCCGGAACCATGCCAAGTCTGTTCTCCAACTAGCCAAAACTCCTTCATTAACAGAAAATGTCAAAACCTTTCAAGATCTAACTCCCCTCGTGATTTCTGGCATCTAGCCAAAAATATCTCCAATAATCTTTGCTTCTTCTTCTTTCCTCCTCTACTTCAACCAGATGGCACCACTGCTATCACATCTATTTCTAAAGCTGAACTCTTTGCTCAAACCTTTGCTAAAAACTCTACCTTGGACGATTCTGGGCTTGTTCCTCCCTCTCCCTCCACCCTCTGACTACTTCATGCCTCGTATTAAAATTCTTCGTAATGATGTTTTCCATGCCCTCGCTGGCCTAAACCCTCAGAAGGCTTATGGACCTGATGGGGTCCCTCCTATTGTTCTCCGAAACTGTGCCTCCGTGCTTGCACCTTGCCTAGTCAAACTCTTTCAGCTCTGTCTGTCAACATCTACCTTTCCTTCTTGCTGGAAGTTTGCCTACATTCAACCTGTTCCTAAAAAGGGTGACCGCTCTAATCCCTCAAACTACCGTCCTATTGCTTTAATTTCCTGCTTATCTAAAGTTTTTGAATCTATCCTCAACAGGAAGATTCTTAAACATCTATCACTTCACAACCTTCTATCTGATCGCCAGTATGGGTTCCGTCAAGGCTGCTCTACTGGTGATCTTCTGGCTTTCCTTACTGAGTCTTGGTCATCCTCTTTTAGAGACTTTGGTGAAACTTTTGCTGTTGCCTTGGACATATCAAAAGCCTTTGATAGAGTCTGGCACAAAGCTTTGATTTCCAAACTACCCTCCTACGGTTTCTATCCTTCTCTCTGTAACTTCATCTCAAGTTTCCTTTCTGACCGTTCTATTGCTGCTGTGGTAGACGGTCACTGTTCTTCTCCTAAATCTATTAACAGTGGTGTTCCTCAGGGTTCTGTCCTGTCACCCACTCTCTTCTTATTATTCATTAATGATCTTCTAAACCAAACTTCTTGTCCTATCCACTCCTATGCTGATGATACCACCCTGCACTTTTCCACGTCTTTTCATAGACGTCCAACCCTTCAGGAGGTAAACATATCACGCAGGGAAGCCACAGAACGCCTGACTTCTGATCTTTCTAAAATTTCTGATTGGGGCAGAGCAAACTTGGTATTGTTCAATGCCTCAAAAACTCAATTCCTCCATCTATCAACTCGACACAACCTTCCAGACAACTATCCCCTCTTCTTCAATGACACTCAACTATCCCCCTCTTCTACACTGAACATCCTTGGTCTGTCCTTTACTTATAATCTGAACTGGAAACTTCACATCTCATCTCTAGCTAAAACAGCTTCTATGAAGTTAGGTGTTCTGAGACGTCTCCGCCAGTTTTTCTCACCCCCAGCTGCTAACTCTGTACAAGGGCCTTATCCGTCCATGTATGGAGTATGCTTCACATGTCTGGGGGGGGTTCCACTCATACTGCTGTTCTAGACAGGGTGGAATCAAAAGCTTTTCGTCTCATCAACTCCTCTCCTCTAACTGACTGTCTTCAGCCTCTCTCTCACCGCCGCAATGTTGCATCTCTCTAGCTGTCTTCTACCGCTATTTTCATGCTAACTGCTCTTCTGATCTTGCTAACTGCATGCCTCCCCTCCTTCCGCGGCCTCGCTGCACAAGACTTTCATCTTTCTCTCACTCCTATTCTGTCCACCTCTCTAACGCAAGAGTTAACCAGTATTCTCAATCATTCATCCCTTTCTCTGGTAAACTCTGGAATTCCTTGCCTGCTTCTGTATTTCCACCTTCCTATGACTTGAATTCCTTCAAGAGGGAGGTTTCAAGACACTTATCCACCAATTTTTGACCACTGCTTTGACCCTTTTAGGGACTGGCATTTCAGTGGGCATTTTTTTTTATTAGATTTTTGTTGCCCTTGGCCAGTATCCTTCCTACATAAAAAAAAAAAAAAAAAAAAAAGTCTGAATATATGAATGAATATATGAATGACTCCTGAAGTTCCACCACTCTGTCCTCTATAGCAATTGTCTTCCACGCCAGTGATTCAAAGCGGAGAGATTCACCTCGCTAACTTTTCCTGTCAATGGCGTTATGCTCGCGAGCTCCCATACTTGTGTAACTCTGGAGAGCAACACGGTTTGATTCTTTGACTAATAATGACACATGTGACCTTATTTTAGCAGCCCCAGGCAGTTTTACTTATTAAACTACAATCAATAAAAACTTTATTTGATATTCGATTAGACCTTTACTGTGAGTGTAGTAAGTGTACGAGTAGTCTTTCAAAATTATCATTTAAATTTATATAAGGTCATTATATCAAACTCAGAAGCTGTAACAGTCAAAATGGTTAACTGACTTTTTTTTTTTTATGTCTGTAATAATGGGAATCTAAACCAAATATTTAAAAAAAAAAAAGTCTACGGCACGTTACTTGGGACCACTGACTTAGACCTCTGACTGCTATTTGGTACAGTACATCTTTCATTAATCACAAACCACTAAGACATGCTTCCTGTCGTTCTACAGCCACGTTTAAATATTGGACACTGGAAAGCTCTTTTAGTCCATCTCTTAATTCCTGTACGTGCTTGTGAAGGATCTTGTACTGTGTTTGTATTGCTGTGAATTGTTGACACCGCAATGAAAGATTTAACTTGTGCAGAGGTACAATTATTCTGCACTCCACCACTCACTCTCCCTGTTTCCCAGAGTTACTGTGAGCATTCTGTAGCACAAAGGATCGGGATACGGAGGCAATTGACCTTTGAACTGAGTGAAAAGTTTCGGTGAGTCTCTTTCTTACTGATCAAGGGATGGGGAGATGGGAAAGGAGATGGGAAAGGAGGAGGAGGAGGAGGAGGAGGAGGAGGAGGAGGAGGAGGAGGAGGAGGAGGAGGAGAAGAAGAAGAAGAAGAAGAAGAAGAAGAAGAAGAAGAAGAAGAAGAAGAAGAAGAAGAAGATGAAGAAGATGAAGAGGAAGAAGAAGAAGAAGAAGAAGAAGAAGAAGAAGAAGAAGAAGAAGAAGAAGAAGAAGAAGAAGAAGAAGAAGAAGAAGAAGAAGAAGAAGAAGAAGAAGAAGAAGAAGAAGAAGAAGAAGAAGAAGAAGAAGAAGAAGAAGAAGAAGAAGAAGAAGAAGAAGAAGAAGAAGAAGAAGAAGAAGAAGAAGAAGAAGAAGAAGAAGAAGAAGAAGAAGAAGAAGAAGAAGAAGAAGAAGAAGAAGAAGAAGAAGAAGAAGAAGAAGAAGAAGAAGAAGAAGAAGAAGAAGAAGAAGAAGAAGAAGAAGAAGAAGAAGAAGAAGAAGAAGAAGAAGAAGAAGAAGAAGAAGAAGAAGAAGAAGAAGAAGAAGAAGAAGAAGAAGAAGAAGAAGAAGAAGAAGAAGAAGAAGAAGAAGAAGAAGAAGAAGAAGAAGAAGAAGAAGAAGAAGAAGAAGAAGAAGAAGAAGAAGAAGAAGAAGAAGAAGAAGAAGAAGAAGAAGAAGAAGAAGAAGAAGAAGAAGAAGAAGAAGAAGAAGAAGAAGAAGAAGAAGAAGAAGAAGAAGAAGAAGAAGAAGAAGAAGAAGAAGAAGAAGAAGAAGAAGAAGAAGAAGAAGAAGAAGAAGAAGAAGAAGAAGAAGAAGAAGAAGAAGAAGAAGAAGAAGAAGAAGAAGAAGAAGAAGAAGAAGAAGAAGAAGAAGAAGAAGAAGAAGAAGAAGAAGAAGAAGAAGAAGAAGAAGAAGAAGAAGAAGAAGAAGAAGAAGAAGAAGAAGAAGAAGAAGAAGAAGAAGAAGAAGAAGAAGAAGAAGAAGAAGAAGAAGAAGAAGAAGAAGAAGAAGAAGAAGAAGAAGAAGAAGAAGAAGAAGAAGAAGAAGAAGAAGAAGAAGAAGAAGAAGAAGAAGAAGAAGAAGAAGAAGAAGAAGAAGAAGAAGAAGAAGAAGAAGAAGAAGAGGAAGAGGAAGAGGAGGAGGAGGAGGAGGAGGAGGAGGAGGAGGAGGAGGAGGAGGAGGAGGAGGAGGAGGAGAGGAAAAAGAGGAAAAAGGGAAAGAGGAGTAAGGAAACAGAGAAGGAACAAGAAAATGAACAACAGAAGCAGGAGAAGAAAGAAAAAAAGTAGTAGGAAGAGGAGGAAGAAGCAAACAGGAAGAAGGAGAAAGAGGGAGGAGGAGGAGAAGGAGGAGGAGGAGGAGGAGGAGGAGGAGGAGGAGAAATGATGGTGTGGTAATGAAAATAAAATAAGAATACTCGTACATTAATTAAAAGTTCCAATGAAAAATAGACCTGGAAAATATTTACATAGTTTGAAATTTGAATGGATGGAGTTTTGAGAAATGGAGGAGAAGAGAGAGAGAGAGAGAGAGAGAGAGAGAGAGAGAGAGAGAAGAGAGAGAGAAGAGAGAGAGAGAGAGAGAGAGAGAGATGAAGGGAGGCAAGAAGGGAGGCGCGAAAGGATGGAGAGCGGGAGAAGAGAGACCATGAAACGTGGGAAAGGAGGAAAAGCAAGATGAGGACGAAGAGGAGGAGGAGGAGGAGGAGGAGGAACAAGATACGAATATAGAAGAAAAGAAAAGAAGAAGAAGAAGAAGAAGAAGAAGAAGAAGAAGAAGAAGAAGAAGAAGAAGAAGAAAAAGGACATCTGATAAGGGGAAGGAGTGAAAATGACAGACAGTGTAACTAATTGGAGGTATTTGCTTCCGAGATAAGGAAAAGAAGTGAAAATATAAAAAAAAGTTAAACATTATATATGAAAGAGACAAGTAGTAGTAGTAGTAATAGTAGTAGTAGTAGTAGTAGTAGTAGTAATAGTAGTAGTAGTAGTAGTAGTAGTAGTAGTAGCAGCAGTAAAAACAGTAAAAGTAGTAGTAATAGTAGTAGTAGTAGCAGCAGCAGTAAAAACAGTAAAAGTAGTAGTAGTAGTAGTAGTAGTAGTAGGAGTAGGAGGAAGTAGGAGGAGGAGGAGGAAGAGGAGGAGGAGGAGGAGGAGGAGGAGGAGGAGGAGGAGGAGGAGGAGGAGGAGGAAGACAACAACAACAACAACAAAAACGACAACAAAAGCGATAAAAACAGCAAGGAAGACAAGGAGGAAAGGAGGAGGAGGAGGAGGAGGAGGAGGAGGAGGAGGAGGAGGACGACGAGGAGGAGGAGGAGGATGAGGACGAGAAGGAGGAGGACGAGGAGGAGGAGGAGGAGGAGGAGGAGGAGGAGGAGGAGGAGGAGGAGGAGGAGGAGGAATGATACTCGTACCTTGCAAGAGTATAATGAATGCAAGAATCACTTGAGAACTCTGAATGCGAATATTCACTATAGTAGAAGAGAAGGAGGAGGAGGAGGAAGAGGAGGAGGAGGAAGAGGAAGGCGAGTGATGCCAAATTACACAATATTTCTCTAACGATCGTCTTCCTTTTTTAAACCTTCACTCATTACAGAGCCTGGAAGATTTTTTTGGGGGAGAGCATCTTCTACAGTCTTCCAGCATCTAAATCTCTCTATCCACCCTTTTCTTCCCTTCACGATGACTCCCTCAACAATCCTTTCCTCACCCATATTCCATAGCTTCTTTCATTCATGGCAGTCTCTTCCCACTTGTAGATTCCACAACACTACTACAGACTTGCTTTTTTGTCTTCATCCTCCTTAATTGTCAATCCTCGTCCTTACTCTCTTATCTATCTATCTATCTATCTATCTATCTATCTATCTATCAATCGATGCAAGTATTTATCTACATATCTATCTATCTATCTATCTATCTACTTAACCAGAGAGAGAGAGAGAGAGAGAGAGAGAGAGAGAGAGAGAGAGAGAGAGAGAGAGAGAGAGAGAGAGAGAGAGGAAGTATGAGGGAGGAAGTGTATGAGAGAGAGGGGGGGGAGAGAGAGAGAGAGAGAGAGAGAAAGGTAAGTAAGAGAAACGAGACAAAGGGAGGGACAAGGGTTGGGGCATGATGGAGGGAAACATTAAGGTGAGAAGTGTGAGGGAGTGAGTGAGAGAGGAGGAAGCAAAGGACAGTGTGACGGGGAGAAGAGAGAGGAGGTGCGTAAGATGAAGGATATGTGAGGAAAGAAAAGCGTAAAGAAGGAAGAAATTATGGGAGGAAAAATGTATGAATATAGGAGAGGGAGGAGTGAGGGCTTGAGAGAGTGAGAGATAGTATGATAAGGTGTGAGAGAGAGAGAGAGAGAGAGAGAGAGAGAGAGAGAGAGAGAGAGAGAGAGAGAGAGAGAGAGAGAGAGAGAGAGAGAGAGAGAGAGAGAGAGGCAAAAAGAAATAAGTAAGATGAAGGAAGAAGAAATCATGGGAAAGAAAATGTAAGAAACGTAGGAAAGAGAGGAGTGAGTGAGAGAGTAAAGGAAAGCATAATAATGTGAGGAAGAGAGAGAGAGAGAGAGAGAGAGAGAGAGAGAGAGAGAGAGAGAGAGAGAGAGAGAGAGAGAGAGAGAGAGAGAGAGAGAGAGAGAGAGGGTGGGAGGCAGGAGGAAATAAGATAGAAAAAAAAATGTACGAGAAAAGAGTAAAGAAGGAAGAAATTATGAGAAATAAATTGTAGGAATATATGATATGCAGAAGTGAGTGATTGAAAGGAGAACAGAGTAAAGGAAAGCATGATAAAGTGAGTGAAGGGTGAGCGAGCCAGAGCAAATGTGGGAGGCAGGAGGCAGCAGCGCGAGGCTCACCATTACCTGCGGTGCGCGAGTCTGCCCTCCTCACCTTGAATAATTAAGCGTTCATCAAGGCCGCCACTACACCGCGAGTCGGGTCCCGCCAGCCAATCGAAGCGCCACGAATGAGATCTTTCCGCCGAGTAAACAAACTTTTATTTACGTCAAAGAAGAATCTAATTGATCTGCGCAAAGTAAAATAACCTGCTTTAAGAATCCGAAATTAATCTCATCAAAGGATCATCTCTGTCTTAAAGAACGATAGGTACGTAGGTCTGATGCTGAGCAACATTCCTTTGCCAAGCAGCTCAAGGACACAGGGACTGGTCTTTACTACACCTAATGAAGAGGGTAAAAAAGTTACATACGAACAAAATTATGTGGAATGAAATATTGAGAAAAGAAAAGAATAATACACAACATACGTGGAAAATACGTGGAGTGAATGGTTGAAAAAGAACACTTTACATCATACATACAAGATATGTAGAACAAAAGCATAAGGAAAGGAAAAGAAAAATACACATCATACGTGGAAGATTTGCAGAAAAAAAAATATGAAAAAAGAAAGGGAAATATATAATGTAAGTGGAAGATTTGTGGAATGAAAGACTTAGAAATAAAGAAAGAAAATATACAGTATATTAAGAAAGAGAAAAGAACAATGTACAACATATGTAAAAGATATGTGGAATGAAAGATTAAGAAAATAATAACTATATATCACATGATAATGTGCAATGGAAAATTAAGAATAACAAAGGAACAACCATACAAGTTATGTAAATGAAAAATTAAGAGAAAAAGAAAACAATAATATACAACATATGTGGAGGATACGAGAAATGAAAGATCAAGATCAAAAGAAGTTGAAGGCAGGCCAGCAAACTAAAACTAAAACATTGAGATGCGCTACCCCTGGAAAGGCAACAGTTTTACATTACCAGTTCCAATAGGACGAGAAAAGCGGAATACAAGGGTGGAGACAACACTGGTTGGATGCACAAACGGGAGTGTCAGCGTCTTGTCTTAAAGTAAGTCCACAACACTTGAGAAGCAAACATAATGCTCATGGTCGTGGTATTTTCTGCAGTGTTCGTTTGGTACTCGTTCCTTACACATGAACCTAATCTTGACTCTACTCAATAAGCATACAAATCTTTTCATCTTAAAACAAAGAAACCGTCTAGTTATTTTCTGCAGTGTTCCCTTGATAAACTTGCTAATTCCTTACACCTGAACCCAATCTCGATTATGTTCAGTACGCATAGAAATATTTTCATCTTAACAAAGAAATCGTCAAGTTATTTTCTCCAATATTCTCACTCTTTACACCTAAACCAATCTTAAGTCTAAGTAAGCATACGCATATTTTCATTCACTAATAAGTTAACCGTAATTTGTGCCTCCTCAAGTCATCTCCCACCCACTGGCCTTATCATGACCTCTAATCTCAGGATGGAACTTGAGATGCGCCGACAACAAAGACGCAGCTTTTCACATTTATACCCTAAAAGGCATTCCTAGTTGCCAGTCTTTCCTGTTCCTCACCTGCCTGCAGGTCTTTAGAGTAAGCACCTTTTGAGAGAGCTCTAGTAAAGAACACACGGCAGAAACTGAGGACTGTCGCTGCCTCATCCTTGAGAAGCATCCTTTGTTGTTTGAATTGTCTTACCACCTGAGATCCGCATTGGTACTCACTAGCTTGTGTGTGTGTGTGTGTGTGTGTGTGTGTGTGTGTGTGTGTGTGTGTGTGTGTGTGTGTTTGCGTGTGTGTGTGTGTGTTTGTGTGTGTGTGTGTGTTTGTGTGTGTGTGTGCGTCTGTGTGTGTGTGTGTGTGTGTGTGTGTGTACCGGCAAATGTGAGAGCCTTGTTTGTTCAGAGGCGCGGAGTTAGCGTCTCCCGTAGCTGGGCAACGAGACTGCTCCCTCTCGCCCCTGGTTAATGGATCGGTGACCGGGATGTGTGCAACAAAGAGGACACACACACGCCAGGGCTCCCAAGCTCCCGGCACCAAGGAACTAGACGGATCAGAGAAGGCGACACAGACACTGTTTCGCCTTATGAGGTATTGGCATATATCTGTTTTTCTCAGTCGGGAAAATATTTTTGCCACACACACACACACACACACACACACACACACACACACACACACACACACACAAAGAAATAAGTGTGTAGAAAAAAAATTGTGTGTGTGTGTGTGTGTGTGTGTGTGTGTGTGTGTGCATCGCGTGGCCAGAACAAAGAAACTTGCGTTGTTTATCACGTTCATTGATTTTTTTTAGTCCTACGACGAAGTGCCAGTCAATGCATTGTTTCGAGCCTTGAAAAGGTGGATCGATCATGCTGAGTCCGCTAGTCACCACGTACATCCCACGGAGACCCGAATGACTGCTGCGTTAATGCTGACCCTTAAGAGGAAGACAGGCACCCAACACCGTTTTTAAGTACCCTATTTTATATACACTATATATGGCCCACATTCAGAAACGCTTTGGTCTTTACCCATCACTATTTTGAAGACACACAGAGATGACTAGCAGGGTTTTCAAGTGTTTCTCTTGTTAATAATGTAGAAACCTTGTTAATCTGTCACTAGAACCATAAGAAACATCGTTAAAAACCCGTGTAACTTCAAGTAGAGCCTTTTGAAATTAGTCAATATGTGGCCAGAAGTATTTCAGAATATGCTCTTATAAAGGAGGGTAATACTCATAACGGACTCTTGCAATGACTGCTTACTTTTGTTCTGATTGATGACACTACTACTGTCAACTTCTCGGCTTGGAATATTGGGAAAATTTACCTAGATTTATGGTTATTGTTACAATTACGCGTGTGATTATCAACATAACTAAAACTAATAGTGATGGATGGATGGTGATGAATGGAGGAAATAGGTGGATAAATAGACGGATAGACAAATGAATAGATAGGTGGGTAAGTACTATCGGCGCCAGGTCTACGTTTAAAACCCACCCCCACTAGCTTTCTGGTTTTGGTTGGCAGACCTGTCATTACTTGATCAGGTTGGATTAAGATATGGAGAAGGCCTACATACAACCTGGAGGCCTGACCCGTCCCCAAGGCAGGGCAAGGCTAGTAAGCTAGCGCTCTCTCTCTCTCTCTCTCTCTCTCTCTCTCTCTCTCTCTCTCTCTCTCTCTCTCTCTCTCTCTCTCTCTCTCTCTCTCGATACAACGTACGTAGGTCCCAAAAAGACGCCTTTTTACTTGCATGTTAAATTATATTCCAATGTTTAGCCAGATATAGAACGTGCAGTAATTAATGATGTGCGTTTATAACAAGTGATCAGCTATGAAAAACATCCAATAAGATAATGGCTAGATTTGGGCGAAAATTAATTACTAGACATTTCTATAAGTTTTAATAATTTTATTCATATATTTCCTCAGAGTATTCCGCGATATGTGGGAAAGTATAAATATAACACGCTATGGTCTATAAATTATCTGAATCTATGTAAATTGGTGTTGCGTGCTGCGTGTTGTGTTGTGTGTGTGTGTGTGCGTGTGTGTGTGTCCCAGCAACTAAGCAGGGCATTGTATACGTCCCACGGTTCCTCATCTCCCCCTGGTCCCCTGGTCTTTCCGCCACACACACCCCGGGGGGGCGCCGCCTTCCTACACTCACGCGACTTTTGTGCGACGCAGAGGAAGTGGCGGCGCGGTGAAGCTGTTGCGTGCGTCGTCCCCATCATCATGGCGCCACCTTCCGTTTTTTGTGGCGTTACCAATAGTGACCGACAAATGCTCTTCCTCTCACGCACGTTTTCCCTTCCCGTGTCACGGCTGATCACTGTTATCCGCTCCTCTATTAATACGAGCGTCAATGGGTCTCTCGTGTTCCCGGCCCGGCATTAGTTGTCCACTTTTCGGAAGTTAAAAAAAAAAAAAAAAAAAAAAAAGTGAAAAAAGTAAAATAGGAGGTTCCGGATGATTCTCGTTACTTGGGTCGCGCCTCTGTAACTTGGTTTCTATGTTACTGAATTATTATTATTTTTTTTTTCAACGTAACTCAGGATTGCTTAAAATGAGTCGTGTTTTGTAATCACATGCATGAATATCTTGAGGACAAAAAACAGCGTAATCATTGCCGTGGAAACTCTTGAGCGCATGCCTGTCTAATGCACTGAGTGAACGTTTCATCAACACTAGTCCAACAACACCAAGCAATACAATACAATGCAAAACAATCTACTCTAACATTAAACAAACTCCTTCGACTGTTTTTTTCAGCATCGTAGGTTGCATCTCTCGCTTTCTTCCTTCAGACTAATGCTCATGAGTTTCCATTTGCAATTTACCTCAACATTAAGGAAACTCTTCTAACTTTTCTGACGTTCAGTATTTTCTCTTTTTGATATATATATATATATATATATATATATATATATATATATATATATATATATATATATATATATATATATATATATATATATATATATATATATATATATATATATATATATTTTTTTTTTTTTTTTTTTTTTTTTTTTTTTTCAATGTAAGACGAGAGACTGGTCTGGGGCAACAAAAGATTGAAAAATAGGTTTATTGAAGATGTCATTTCGTGCTTTCTTCCTTGAGTTGATCTTTTTTTTTTTTCCTTTTGTTAGCCTCTACCAGTGTTCCTCTCACATAAAAAGAGCATACAAGGACATAACAATCCTTCAGTCACAGTTGCAAACAGCAACACAGCATCCAGAAATTCAGGCAAACAGCAAATTATATCACAATAAGGAGACAATGGTCAGAGCTTGCCGCGATGAATCACCTTTAACAAGCATGAAATATATCCTAATGTGCCTGTGTGTGTGTGCCTGCCTTCACACAAGCGCACGTCAACCAAGACAAATCCTCACTTCCGAGAACACGTTAATACCTTCAGTTCTAAAAAATCTCTAAGTTGCAATCCTCTCTCGCCTACTTAAAAGTGTCGACGCCGCGAAGAACATCCAACTTCTGCTGGGAGTGGGACCGAGAACTACGAGAGATTCAGTCCCCCAAAAGGAAGACAGGGCCACTATCCAGAAGATTTATCGAGTCCTTGATCCCTATCTAATCTTTGGCGTTGAGCGAAGGCAGCCCTTAGCTCAACCTGACTAGTCTCAGAGGACTATACGGCATTGTATCTCACCGAGGACGTGAACAGCGGTCTCTTCTCCCACCAAATCCAAGACACCTCACAAATAATGTAAATACCTTTCCGCCCAACCCCAAAACAACTACACAATACCCCCATGCCTCACCAGTGTTTCACGACCCCATATTCTCCATACAGCAATGTAAATGTGAAATGGTGTGCCCCGAGTGGCACATCATTTCGCATACAAACACAAACCAACCAACTTTGTAAGTATTTTCACACGAGTCCCTGGCGGCGATCACATACGTATAAATGTAATCATCATGCAAGTCCCTGATCATATCTCACACCTTACTCAGTTAAAGTAATAATTAAAATATGTGCACTCACCCCATGATGAGGGCCCGGGGAGCGAGGTCTGGGGCTCGTGGCACTGGCGGTGGGAGCGGAGGGAGAGCCGGGCCGAGGACTGGAGTGGATGCCCTGTCTTTTCTTCCACTAACACTTTCTTCCTCATCCACCTATTCTTCCTCCTATTCTCACTTCTACGCTCCCCTTCTTTTCCTGTATTGTACTCGTACTCGTACTCATAATAGTATTAGGCTGACCATGACTCTACATGATGGGAATGAAGATGGTACAGTGGAAATGGTACAGTGTTTTATCATAATCATCTGGCAAGAAAAATGTTAGGGAAAGTGAAAACTTATAAGTTTTGTCTTCACTGTACATAATTTTTCTTCCAAATAATGTGTTACGAACGATGTAGATGCTCATTTTGCTGTCATTTCGCTGTCAAATTCATATCGTTGCATTCAAATTATAAACAACAACAAACCATAAACATTCAACCCATTCCCTTACAAAGAAATTATATCGAGTATACGAGTATCAAAATTTATATCTCCCACTCATACAGTTTATACGGAAAACGTTTAATCTTGACGCCCTCCACTTTCCTCTCCCTCTGTTAATTATTTCTTCTGCTGGGGAGATTACAATGTCCATCAAGGGGATTATCCTGCAGCACCAGACTTGTGACCGATCAGAATGTCAGAAGACGAAGTGTGGGACGTAGAAAGAAAATGTGAAGACAAAGTCGACTATGAATGTGGAAAGCAAAGGTAAGTGGAGAAGGAGGAAAAGGAGGAGGAAAAGGAGCTGGAGATTGCGTGAGGTCATGTTCGCCTAAGAAAAAATGAAAAGGAAAAGCAGGAAAAAGCAAAGAAAATCAAAGGACGGATAGGGACAGAAATAAGGAAAAGTATCAGAGGATTAGCAAGGAGGAGGAAGAAAGGAGGGATTGAATGAAGGAATGAAAGAAAGAGAGGAATGAAGGAGGAAAGGAAAGACATGAAATGAAGAAAGGAGAAGAGGAAGGAAGGGAGGAAGGAAGGAAGGAAGGAAGGAAGGAAGAAAGGAGCGAATGAATTAAGCGAGGTGAAGAGAGGGAAGGAAGGAGGAAGTGAATAACTGAATGAATGAAGAAGAGAAGACGGAAGGAGAAAAAGGAGTGGATGAAGGAAGGAAAAGAGATGATGGGAGGAAGAAAGAATGGAAGAAGAGAATGAATAAAGGAAAGAAAAGAGAGGAAGGACAAAAGGAAGGAGTGAATGAATGAAGAAAGGAGAGAGAAAAGTAAGGATAAAAGGAAGGAAGAAGTGAATGAATGGAGAAAAGACAAGGGAGGAAGGAAGGAAGGAAAGAGAATGAATGAAGAAAGGGAGAAGAGAAAAAAGAAAGGAGGGAAGAAAGAACGGAGGGAATGAATAGAGGAAAGAGAAGAGAGGAAGAACATAAGGAAGGAATGGATGAATGAAAAAAGAACAGAAAGAAAGGAGAAAAAGGGAGAAAGCGAAAAAATTAAGGAAGGACAAGAAAGGAAGAAAAGAGAAAAGGAGAGAGGGAATAAATGAAGAAAAGACAAGAGAGGAAGAAAGGAGTGAACAAACGAAGATAACACAGGAAAGGAAGGAATGTAAAAAAGAGAGTTAATAAATGAAGAAAGAAGACAGGAAGGAATGAAAGAGTAAACGAAGGAAAGACAAAACAAGAAAGATCAGTAGGAAGGATGTAAAGAGAGAGAGAGAGAGAAGAAAGGAGAATAGAGGAAATGAAAGAAGGAATGAATGAAGGAAAAGCAGACAAGAAACGATAGGAAGGTAGGAAAGGAGAGAAGGAAGGCAGGACTGGAATGACGTGTACATCATCACCTCAGTAATGCCTGGCTTCAGTGACTAATGATTTCTTGCTCCGGTGGAATGAGAAATCTGTACGGAAGCCACCTAGCGGAAGAAAGCCGCGGAGGAGCCACTGAAGGACGAAAGACTGAACAACATCTCTCCCTACCTCTCCGTCCCGCTCTCCTTGTCTGTCTGTCTGGATGAGGGTGTAGATGTGGGTATGGATGTACTGTGAAGGTGACAGGGTGTGGATGTGTGATAGGATGGATGGATGGGCTGAGGTTGGTGTGTGGCTGTGTGGGTGGATGGGTGGATTAGGATGTCGATGAGTGACGGGTGTATGGGTGTATGGATGGGCGTGGGTGTTTTTGTATAGGGGTGCTTTGAGAGGATGTGTGTGTGTGTGTGTGTGTGTGTGTGTGTGTGTCTGTGTACGAGTATGGATGCGGGCAACAGGTGTATGTGTGTGTGTGTGTGTGTGTGTGTGTGTGTGTGTGGGTGGTTGGCTGCATGCACAAACACACACACACACACACACACACCTTGCATCAATATCGACTAGTAACTGATCAACAATAACAACAACAAAAACAAAGCAAAAACAAAACAAAAATAAATGAAATCTTCAAACCATTTCACTGCACATCGAATCCTATAAATAAGTAGGAAGTGAATGGGAAGGAAGGAAGGCCCCATCCTGCGTGTGTCAATGGAGGGAACATCATTATTTTCTGGCCGGCAGACGCGCATACCGCACATAATGCTTCCATGAGCCGAGAGCGTGGAGGCCCGCTAATTAGGCAAACGCTCCGCCGTCTTTTGTTCGTCGATTTTACAATCGGCTTCGTATAAATATTTCGGCCCTGGTAAATGAATGAGAAAGAGAGAGAGAGAGAGAGAGAGAGAGAGAGAGAGAGAGAGAGAGAGAGAGAGAGAGAGAGAGAGAGAGAGATGAGAAAAGAAGAGAAGAGAAGAGGAGAGGAGAGGAGAGGAGAGGAGAGGAGAAGAGAGGAGAGGAGAGGAGAAGAGAGAAGAGAAGAGAAGAGAAGAGAAGAGAAGAGAAGAGAAGAGGAAAAAAGAAGACAAGAGACACACGAATATACATACTTACACAAATAGACAGGCAGACAGAAAATTCAAACATGAGAAAAAATAGACATGCGCACTGCCAGAGAGAGAGAGAGAGAGAGAGAGAGAGAGAGAGAGAGAGAGAGAGAGAGAGAAAGAGAGAAAAAAGACACACAGAGACCATCCTTTCTTCCCCCCGGAGCCAAGACGTGGTGGCTGGGTGGCTGTGGGCGCGTCAAGGTGTCAGCGGCAGGAGACAGCCCGTCATGCATTCGACAGGTGAACTGAAACTAAAGTCAAGATTCCGCATCGGAGGGGCGGTGGGCGGAGGGTTAGTGTCGCGGCGCCCAATGCAGCTGTCACGCCAGAGGACAAACACAAGCACAAAGAGACCGCCAGTGTCCTCGTCTGATTTCTCTCGCAGTTCGCCGAAACCTCATAAAGATAATGTAACAATGTGTGACGGAAGGGCAGGAGAGGGTGAGGTGAGGGGGGGAAGGGAGGGATGGGCGGGAGTGTGACAGTGTGGTGGCCCTCGCGACGCACACACCGTGACAGGAGTAACGCCGCGACGCATGTACACACACACACACACACACACACACGTACGTACATACACACATATCCCCCTCCTCACACACGTACACACATAAGAATGAAAATATGAAACCAAATGCTAGTGTGGTGTAGCGTGGCGTGGTGTGTGTGTGTGTGTGTGTGTGTGTGTGTGTGTGTGTGTGTGTGTGTGTGTGTGTCTGTCTGTCTGTCTGTCTGTCTTCTTATCTGTCTATCTTTTTTTGTTTTTGTTTGTTTTGTTTGTTTTTGTTTGCTTGTAGTTTGTTTATATATATATATATATATATATATATATATATATATATATATATATATATATATATATATATATATATATATATATATATATATATATATATATATATATATATATATATATATATATATATATATATATTTGTGTATGTGTGTGTGTGCGTGTGTGTGTGTGTGTGTGTGTATGCATCTGTGTACACACACACACACACACACACACATACACAGAGTAACAACAGGACGTGAGCCATTAGCAGCAGTATGTCACCTGCTAATGTCAGCCATTTACGTCTGGCCGCCACTCTGCTCCGCCCACGCCCACACAAAAGCTTCCCGCACGCCCATGACCACCCCCACTTTAACCACCCAACGCCCATGTGACTCCCACGCACACCCACACGCACAGGAGACACACGCCCGCACGCCCGTCCTTCTACACGCCCCTACATTGAGTCATGGGAGGAGGAAAACGATGAATAAATGCTAGCGTATACTAGCGCATATATATACTCGTATATATATATATATATATATATATATATATATATATATATATATATATATATATATATATATATATATATATATATATATATATATATATATATATATATATATATATATATATATATATATATATATATATATATATATATATATATATATATATATATGCGCTAGTATATAGTATATATAGTATATATAGTATATATATATATATATATATATATATATATATATATATATATATATATATATATATATATATATATATATATATATATATATATATATATATATATATATATATATATATATATATTTATTTATTTATTTTTTTTTTTTTTTTTTTTAAGTAATTATGAAAATCATGTCAGGAGCCGGTTTACTTATTGATGTTTCACTTCAAAAAATGACTAACAATATTGTGATTAAGATGAGGTTTTCACTGTTAAAAATTAAATACATAAATCCAAATGCTATTTAGTTACCAAACTTTGCACAGATATTGCATTTATTATTCGCATTTTTAACATTCTCGACGCCTCATCTCAGCTTCTCTTACCAGTTTCTAGTTTGAATCACTGAGGTTTTCAGATATATTTTCATGATCTTATTAAAAGTTTAACGAGGAATCTGTATCATCATTAGGAAAAATACTTAAACGCTTTATCTCAACTTCCAGCCTGTAATTTAATAACTTACTGAGTCTTTGAGAGACGTCTTCATGATTCTCGTGATAGTTTGATAAACATCCTGCATCACTGATAGGAAAAAAGAAAGCATAACACAAGAACAAGAACATAGGAAAATAAGAGAAGCTGCAAGGCGCCATCAGGTCAACATATGGAAGTCCCTGCATTAAACGTACCTACCTATTTCCGCGTATCATCCCCATCCATAGGGAACGCTGCATTTATTGATAACAACTAAGCAATCTTGTCTTCTTTCCTTTCTTTTCTGTCCCAACGTCTCGAATTTTCCATTTCCATATACGCAAGTCATCAATTTTGAGCGAACGCCCATGATAATCTGAATAGTCATCCCTGTGGCCTTTGAAATTAATCCTTATGAGAGCCAAACGAGCCAGTGATAGTTTAACAAGCATTCTGCATTATCAATAGAGAAAAGCTTCACTGAGAATCTAGCTAATGATAAATGTGGCCTTTGGAAAGCAGTCCCTATGAAAGCCAGAAGAATTTAAAGATTATGGGCAAATGTACGGCATAAGGAAGTGTTTATATGAAGTGCTAAGGCAGAGAGGCTTGGCGATAATGAAGCAGAGGGTGAACAGAAGGCAGCTGCTGCACACCCTCACAGTTTATGGACAATGCATATATTGTTACAATAATCATTATCCTTATGCTTAAAATATGCATAAAAATCAACATGCCTGTAATTCTATGCGTGCCTGTGTGTGTGTGTGTGTGTGTGTGTGTGTGTGTGTGTGTGTGTGTGTGTGTGTGTGTGTGTGTGTGTGTGTGTGTGTGTGTGTGTGTGTGTGTGTGTGCCCCAGTTCCATCATCACAAAAGCTGTTGTTTCAGTTGAATAAAGCACACTTGCTATACAAAATTATAATGCAGGAAGCAGCGTCCTTCTTCAACATATCCGTCAGCGGGCGGACAAACGTGTTTATAATGGAAGTGTGTTGCTGCTGCGAGTCTAATTAAAATTCTCTCTACCATTTTTTACAGCGCGGCAATTTTAGAATGAGAGTGAACAATTATGAAAATGGATACATACCGTCAAATGCACCAAGGAGAACACTTCCTGAGCGAACTGAAAAAAAAAAAGAGAAATGTTAACAATAAGACAGTAGAAAAAGGAAAACACTAACAATAAGACAAAGGAAAGACGAAGGAATGATTGCGATTATGACATTTTAAAAACCAGTACCTGAAAAACTTGTACTTATTAATTTCACACACTTTTGAGGATCTTATTGAGGTGTGATTTATTTTCCTTCATGTGCTCTGTCTAAGATTCTGGTATTGTATTTTATATATATATATTTTTTTTAATTGCAATACTCTAAATGTTTTATTTTAGAAAGAATGGAGAAGTATAAGAGTGATATAAGAAATGTTTTATATGTTTTTATACATTAATTTATTTTTTAACACTTTTAACTATAATTGCCTACGACAACAACAGCAACAACAACAACAACAATAGCAACAACAGCAACAGCAACAACAACAGCAACAGCAACAACAACAACAACAACAACAGCAATAACAACAAACAACAACAACTACTACAACAACTACTACTACTACTACTACTACTACTACTACTACTACTACTACTACTACTACTACTACTACTAAAACTACCTAACTAACACTTACTTTTTTTCTTTTATGAATATATTGCTTAAGTGACGAGACAACTCCTAGTATCACCGAAAACTAATAACATAATGACACCCATATCTACTGAAGGTATTCCTGTCATAAGTCACGTTCCGGTCCTTACATAACACAAAACACAGTAACACAGCAGCAACAAAACACGAGAAGCTGATACCGCCAGTCTCTTGTTCCCCACCACCACGACCACCACCACCATCACGACAGCCTTGGTAACGCCAGTCAACCATCACACAATACTTTCAGATCCAGCCCGTCTTACCTTCCCCAACACAACGAGTGATACTTTAACTTACATGAATCTCTCTCAGGGTCATATTTTTCCCGAGAGTCATCCAGCAAATACCTTCAGCAAAATTAGCTAAAGGATCTTGTTATGTCTGGATTTTTATAGTGGGTAATGGTTTCTCGCTAGTGTCCCCTTCTTTGTGACTCATTTTTATATTCTGAAGGAGTAAGTTTTGTGTGTGTGTGTGTGTGTGTGTGTGTGTGTGTGTGTGTGTGTGTGTGTATGTGTGTGTGTGTGTGTGTGTGTGTGTGTGTGTGTGTTTAGGTGGTTATGGTTTGTCGTTAGTTTTGCCTTGTGTGTGCCCAATTTGTAGCCTGGAGGATCCAGTTACGTGTAGATTTGTAAAGTGCATTGTGGTTTATTCCTCCTCCTCCTCCTCCTCCTCCTCCTCCTCCTTTCGACACAAAAATACGAACGAAACTAACAACCTAGCAAGCATCCGGGAAATGTTTTTTGCTGCACTTATGTCAATACACAGAATACCATCCGACAAATGACATTACCATCACCATTGAAAACCAAGCGGCGAAGTTTTTCCAGGTAATACCCCGGTAAGTATGACGGAAATATTCATCGGAAATCGGGGAGTTGGCCGCATTATGACGACGCCGCACCTCCAACAATGACAGGCTGATGGATGAGCGGCGGCACGCGAGGCAGGCAGCGAGTTCCGGAGCCTCGGGTATTGTTAGTTAGGAGCCTGTGAATTAGTAGTAATAGTGAATTAGTAGCATTATAGACGGGCGGGATTATCTGGAGGAAATAGTAATGGCGCTATACCATATAAAGACAGTGTGACGCAATATACAGCATAGACAGATGGAGAAATTATTGACGCTAAATAGACCGGTAGGATTAACTGGAGGAATTAGTGTGATGACGCTATATAAACGAAATGTGACCCCGTATAGAGTATAGACATAGGCAGGAATAAATGACGCCACGTAGAGGGAAGAATAAGTGTGAGCCAAATAGACAGACGGAGGTACTGCTGGGATGCCAAATACATAAACAGAGAGGAGTTATTGTAACACCAAATAGACAGACGGAATTAGTGTGATATATAGAGTACAGATGAACGAAGGAGCTAATGTGATGCCAAGTAAACAGAGGGAAGTGTGACGCCATATAAACAGACGAAGGAGTTAGTCTGATGTTATACAGACAGACAGAGGGAGAGGAGTTAGTATCGCTCAATACAGACAGAGGGAGGAGGAAATGTGATGCTAGATAGACAGAAGAAGCAATAAGTATAACATCAAACTAACAGACAGACAGGAATAACTGACAGAGTTACATCTGGCGCCAATCTCTGACTCTTACTCTTGTAGAATGGTAAAAAGGAAAGGTTCAGTCCGTGGCGCCATAGACAGCCAGTCCATTAGTGATCCTGTCTGCAGCCACGTAATACTTAATGCTTCCAAGGACTCGTCTGTTTGTGGTATCAGATTGATTTTACGCTCGTGTGGATTGAAAGCAGTGGTGGTGGTGGTGGTGGTGGTGGTGGTGGTGGTGGTGGTGATGATGATGATGATGATGAAGAGCAGGAAGAGGAAGAAGAAGTAATTACAGAAAACTTACAATACAAACACAAATAACAAAAAAACAAGAACACCAAAACATCATCATATTTCAACTACCACCACCGACAATAACAACAACAACAACAACAATAAAAGAGAACAACAACAACGATGACGGAGACGAAGGCAAGCCCGCAGAATCCCTTAAGATGATAGAAGTCGCTGCGAAAGAAATATACTGCCACAGGAAAGGCTAAGGAGGAGGAGGCAATGGTAGTGGAGGGAGGGAGACCTTGAGAGAGTGGAGATGAAAAGGAACTAACTTTACACAAGGATATTAGTGGGAAAGCTTATGAAGGTAATAAGGATTAATAGTGTGTGTGTGTGCGTGTTTGTGTGTGTTTGTGTGTCTGAAAGAGAGAGAGAGAGAGAGAGAGAGAGAGAGAGAGAGGCAGTGATAAAGACAGACAAACAGACATATGAGAGCAAGGCTAACCAGCTAATTCACAACATCAAGCATAATAAACAAAGTCAGACACACACACACACACACACACACACACACACACACACACACACACACACACACACACACACACACACACACACACACACACACACACACACACACACACACACACACACACACAAACACACACGTCGTCTTGGAAATGTGCAGTAAAGCAGATGAGTAAAGTACACAAGTTAAATGTCTCACGCAATTTTTTACCACCAAGGCTTCAAAGAACATTCTTGCCTCTCTTCTCACACAACAACTACCGCGCAGCTTCCCTTTGAGCTCTGTAACCTTCCATAACCCTCCGTGGCGGTACTGGTGACTCCCTATGTCTGATTCAGCAATTTTGGAGAGAGAAAATAAGGAATTAGTTCTCAAATAGATTGATAAATTAATGGAACAGACTCAGCAATCAAGATGTTAGGTCATTAGGGATGATGATAGTGGAGACAGACAGATAAGTTTCATGCAGGGACTGACATGTGTAGATCTGATAGTTTCTTGCAGCTTCCGTTGTTTCCTCATGGTCTTGTGTTCCTGTGTGTGCTCCGTCAATGGACTGAATTAATTGTATGTAATACTTGATGGAGACGAGACATAAAAAAAGTCTTTCTTACTGTCTGCCCATTATTTTCTCAACCTTGCTGTAAGTAAAAGAAATGGAACAAGAAACACTAATATTCCGAGCAACAGCTTAATATATTGTAAACCTGAAATAGATCGTATTATTAGGACGAAACACGCAATGAGTAAATGACTTTTTGCTGTCTGTTTATAACTTTCTTCATTAAGTTTCAAGTAAATAGAAGAAAGACTATCGATTAAAGAAAAAGAAAGTCAGATGTTGCTAATTTTTTTTTTTCTTTTTCAAGAGTATGAAGACACCTCAGAAACAAAATAACCGTCTTAAGCCTCTTTTTCATCACCACAGTGTTGCATCGCTTACTATCTTCTATCGCTATTTTCATGCTAACTGTTCTTCTGATCTTGTTAACTGCATGCCTCCCCTCCTCCCGCGACCTCACTGCACAAGACTTTCTTCTTTCTCTCACTCTTATTCTGTCCACCTCTCTAATGCACGAGTTAACCAGTATTCTCAGTCATTTATCCCTTTCTTTGATAAACTCTGAAACTCCCTGCCTGCTCCTGTATTTCCACCTTCCTATGATTTGAACTCCTTCAAGAGGGAGGTTTCAAGACACTTATCCTTCAGGATTTGACTACCGCTTTGGACCCTGTTCGGGGACCGTCATCTCAGTGGGCCATTTTTTTTATTTCGTTTTTATTTATTTATTTTTATTTATTTATTTATTTATTTTTTGTTGCCCTTGGCCGGTGCCCCTCCTACATAAAAAAAAATAAGCGGCCTTTTCTCTTAGATCTTCTACAAGTTCCTTGATATTACTTCTATTTTTTAGGAAGAGGGAAAAGCGCTTTAAGTGAGCTTTTCTTACTCTTTTTAGTCTTTTTTTTCATATTATTTTATTTTATTCCCCCAGCGGGAGCGAGGCGCTTGTGGTTCTAGTTTTGTTAACGCACATTTCTACAACCCACCGCCCCTCCTGGCCCCTGGAGAGTACAACGACGATTTGGCAAGGAGCACTTTTTGGTGTTCATCGCATTCAAAAATTGTAATTGCAGACTCGGAAACATCTCCTGATAGATAACTTTTGACGGCACATCTTTCTGATTTTATGACATTTCTTCGCCAGACCCACCGTTTTGCCGTATTTTGCTTATTTCAACTTGTCCACATGTGAGCGAAGGTTTCTGCCTCGCAAGCTCGCGCAGCGATCGCCTCATCACTACAGGTCGAGCTCGCAAATTGCGCAAATTATTTACCATAACTCATTTCATATACGGGATAGCCAGTTTTGGTTGACACCATCAGACTCACCAGAATCAAGATGTATTGCAAAAAAATTGACAAAAAAAAAAAAAAAGAAAGAAAAGAAAAGAAAAGAAAATGGTATTACAACGAGGTGAACTGTGAAGATGTTGAAAAATGTTTATAACATGTTTTACTTATGCTCGCTATTTTCAACAGTAACTCAATGAATGCTGATTATTACATTAAGTAGAAAAAACTCTCGTGAATACGATAGTGTGATCAAAATGCAGATAAAGCTACACATATTGAAAACACAGAGTCATCTATAGCAACATGTCACTCGCCGCAACCATCACGGCGGCACGACATGGCGTGGCGTGTGCCGTATGACCAGGTCTGCGATGCGTCTAAAAATCATAAATCCCCAGCCGCTGGGGGAAGGTCCTTTAAGTTGCTCCGCACCTATTACCTTGGTTTATTATATTTCATCACTTATTTGTCCATTTATTTTTATTTACCTTACTTCACTTATCTTTTCTTTTCTATTTTTTTTTTTTTCATTAAGCCG
>NC_087167.1:16347500-16355000 GCF_035594125.1 Scylla paramamosain
ACCCGATGAAAGCCACATAATATCTCCAGAATGTTAGGTAATACGCGAAAGGCTTTCCTCAAACGCACCGACACTGCACGCGATGGAGGAGGAGGAGGGAGCAATAGCATCTAGTTCTTTTCACCGCTCTCATCTCCGTGTAGTTTGCACGGGAGATCAAACTTTCATGGTCTGAAGAAATTACTATATTGATGATGGAGGAATAAGGAGTAACGGTATCACATTCTTCAACTTTCTCTCCTCTTTACAGTGTTTAACGGGATCAAACTTTAACTAAATAATTATCATATTAAATGTAACAGAGCTTAGACGTCACGGTAGATATGGATTAATGATTATTGCAGATGCTATGATACCAACCAACACACACACACACACACACACACACACACACACACACACACACAACTTCAGTACAATGCCATCTCTCTAAGACTGCTGCTGCTGCTGCGCGTACTTCCCAACAAGGACCCATGCGGATTCCCGCAGGCGAGAGTCAAGTTTTCGCGGGAGGGAGAGAAGCGGACGGGGAGGGAGTGAGGGAGAGGCGATGGGAGACGGGAGGAGACCAGGAGGCAATGACCGGCCGTGCCCTTCAAGTAAAACAGTGTCAAGTCTGGTGGCAGCAACAGCTCCTATGTCCTTATCATTTATACTCATCACCCCTTTTGTCACCACTGTTGACCCAGACATTCCGCGCCTACTGTCTCCTGTTTCGCGAGGAAGAGATGCCGGTGTTGGAGACACAAGATGCAATGGCAGTCTACTTAGTTAGTCTAGCAATGCAAACATGACACGAGAGGATGAAGAGTGATTGGATAAAAGGAGGTGAGGAAAGGTGAGCAAATACCAAGATGCCTCCGCCAGTAATGGTGTGGCGCCAAGGGGAGAGGCAGTGTAAACAGAGGCGGCGACGAGGCGACTAGCGCAAGGGAGGCCAGACTGAATGACCTTCCCGTGCGTCAACACAATGCCAGGCACGTCGCGTTACAAAAAGGTCAGGAGCGGCAGACAGTAAATGATGAACCCATGTTGGTTGAACGAAAGATAAAAGGAAGGAAGGAAGGAAGGAAGATAGGGACGTACAGGAAGCCGGTCGTTTATCTTAAAACCATTACGTATGATGTATACATATACTCGTGTTGGCAATAAGAGAGATGGAGATGAGAAATGGGGAAAAGAAGTGAAACGAGAGAGAGAGAGAGAGAGAGAGAGAGAGAGAGAGAGAGAGAGAGAGAGAGAGAGAGAGAGAGAGAGAGAGAGAGAGAGAGAGAGAGAGAGACCCTAATTTATCACCTCAATCTAACTCTAACCAAATGGGGGACGTCACGCCGCCCTTCACTACTCCTGCTCCTCGCCACAAGATAACCATCAGATTATTGCTCAGGGCGGGCACTGCGCTGGTCGAAGGACGCTATCGCAGCCCACCATCGCTTCTACACACTCGCTCCCGGCGCTGCACAACATACCCTGCCTCTCTTGCACGCCACCAACACTCCCAGTACAACTACGCACCCACTGTAAGATCCGAAGTATTGTTTACTTGTTCTCTAATGAGGTTTAATTATCACGTCTACCTTGCAACTCTCAGGTGAGTAAGCTATGTTCCATTCATTTTCATGGATGAGAAGCAACAACAGCAATCTCAGGACAAGAAATGCGTACAATACAGAATAGTAATATACGACAGAAGCCTACGAGTGGGTTGTCAGTGTTAGGGAAACTAACAGGGATCTTAAGACAATGAATACAGCACAGAATAGTAATACACAACAGAAATACACGATAAAATTTTCGAAATGTTTCTCTTACCATGGTCTATTAATTTTCACTGATAAGAACCAACAACATGAATCTTAGCTAGACTAGTGCAAAATCACAACAGTAAAACGCAATACGATGAAATTTTACATAATGTGTCTTCTCCCACCGTCTGCGTCTCGGCACTGCAACTCACCAAGATCCAATTCCGCCGAGTCATGCGCTGTAGCACAACAAACTTGTTAAGAACTCATTTAGCCTAACGCGTCCCTTGCTCTGCGTCTCCAGCAAGGCGTCGAGGCGGTGCTGCTTCATTGCTTCTCACGCACCACCAAACTTTTTGTTCACGCGTCTGGGAGGACAGTCTGGGACACAGAGATGGCACAGAAGGAGCTCAACTACTGTTCCTAAAAAAAAGCGAAAGATTTATGCGATTGTTTTTTATATGTAATTCTAAATAGATTTTTTGATAAATAAATAAATAAAAGAGTTCAGTTTGCTGACCCTAAAGAAAATAAAATGCTTGTGTGATTGTTTTTATATACACTTTTAGATATGTAAGTGTAATAAATTAATAAAGAATAAATAATAGTAAATAATAATGCAATTCTAAGCAAATGAATACATAAATAACGAAATAAGTAGATAAACATGAAAAAGCTCAATTCCTGATCTTAGAAATAATAAAGGCTTGTGCGATTGTTTTCACATATAATTCTAAATAGATAAATACAATAAATACATTAATAAATGGAAGAGCTTAACTGATGTTTCTAGAAAAAAAAAGAAAAAAAAATCAGGCGGCAAGTGTGATCTCTTAATATTTAGTTCTTTATTATTAAAATCCCGGAACACACTCAGCTTGCATACACAAAACTCAGGTGTGAAACATTACAAATCCAGTTAGTCCCCTCAGCTGACTCATTCCCTTTCCAGCCAGCAGCCCCGTAACCCCCAGCCAACCAGTCCCCCAGCCCTTATCCTCCCAGCCCTTAAGTCTCCAAGCCCCCAACCAGTCCCCCGCCAGGAGCCAACACCCCCAGCTCTCTACATGCCTGACTGCCCCGCGCCGTCCCACCTGATCCCCACCCACTGCCAAAGGTCAGTGCTTCCCGTGACCTCCAATTCGGACAGCTGATGCCCACGCTCACCCGTTCACACGCTCACACGCACAAAACAGCTCACAACAAACATCACATTCCCACAATCTGCAGTTTCCTCAGCGTCACAACATTTTCCCCTCCCGTTTTTCTCTTTTTCGTTGGCATGAAAATTCCATCACACGCCACGAGATTCTTGCAAACGCTGGAATTCCGTGGTCGAGTCTGCACGCCACCTTGTGTTCACTGTCAGCGGGTGGCATCGACACCCACGGTACACTGCTCGCTAGCTCGGTGGTGACGCCCTCGCCTGTCATTTCGCAGGGTTAGGTTCCCGTCTCTCAGGTCAGGTCTCTTATACATAAGCGCACAGTTACAAATACTACATATTCTTCGCTGGCTCAGTGGTGACGTCTTCGCCTGTTAATGGATCATATTCGCCTCACTGGGATCCATAAGTTTTCACACACAAACGAGCAGTGGCCAGCACATCTTCCTGAGTTAGTGTTCGCTGGTTCAATGGTAATGTCCTCGCCTGTTACTTCATCAGGTTTGCAACGCTTAGATCCAGAAATTTTTACACATAAGCGAGCAGTTACCAGTAAATTTACATGTTCTTCTTGAGTTACACTGTTCGCTTGTTACTTGCTTAGGTTCTCGTTCACTCATACCCAAGAATTTTCACACATAAGTACACAGTTACTTACTAATACATATTCTTCTTGTGTTGCACTATTCGCAGGCTCAGTAGTAACGTCTTCGCCTGTTACTTGATCAGGATCTCACTCAAGTACAAATGTCTTCATACACAAGCGAGCAGTTGCTAGTATGCTTTCTCCTTTTTGAGTTATTGTCTTCGCCTGTTACTTAATCAGGTTCGCCCCACTCAGTTACAGGCGTTTTCACACACAAACAAGCAGTTACTGACACATTTTCTTCTTGAATTACACTGTTCTCTGGCTCTCCTATTACTCACCCAGGTTCCCGCCGCTCATATCTAAGGATTTTCTCATGCCAACAAGCAGTTATTAGTATTTTCCTTGCTTAGATCTGGTGTGTGGTGCAGGAAAGGTCTCAGAATTACTCACATTACTCTCAGATCGGACTTAATGAGTGTTAATCTCTCGCTGGGAGGGCTAGGATGGCGATCACGAGGCCAGGACGTGGACAGGACCGTGGTGGTGGTGGTGCGTTACGCGTACACTCCTCCGAGCCATTTAAACCCCAGCCAGCGTTAGTCTGACACGGAGTACGATCATATTAAAAGACATTCCATTGTTTTTGTTCTTTTATCAAGTATTACAAAGGCCTCTTCTGCATCTTCTCATCTGAAGTCTTCTCTTTTAGATCTTTTCTTCGGTCTCTCCCTTTTTTTTAACAGTATTACAGTGTTCTTCTCTTTGTCTATTCGTCTGGGGGCTCATTTTGTTATATCACGTATTAAATGTTCTCTTCTTTTGCTTTCTTTTCTGGAATTTTCTTCTTTTCTCTCTTGCACTCTGAGTCTCCTCTTCTAGATTTCCTCCTTTTCCTCATTTTCCTATATTAAGTATTACAATGTTCCCTTTGTCTTCTCTTCTGGTGTCTCCTCCTCTGATTCTTCCTATACGAAGTACTATTACAATATTCTCTTATTTGGTCTCCTCTTCTTGTTCTCCTTGTCTCATTCTGCGTCGTCAGGATTCGAGTTTTCTCTGGGTCCCCGTCAAACATAATAACCACTGTGCCCTCCAGGAGCTGCTGTGAACTCGCCCAAGTCTCCTGAGGCAGGCTAAGCACACCTCGCGAGGTGCCATCAGGCGATACTTGAGAGGCGGGTGGGTGGTGGTTACACATGCACGCTGCTTCCACCCGAGCCTGAACTGGTCATTTGAGCTCCATGTAAAAATCCTTGAACATCTGATACCGGGACTGGGGAGAGAGGGAGAAATGGGGGAGGAAGGAGGGATAGAAGTAAAGAGAGAGGGAGAGAGGAAGAGAAAGACAGACAGAGAGAAAGAGAGAGACAGAGATGGAGAGATGGACAAACAGGTATACACACACACACACACACACACACACACACACACACACACACACACACACACACACACACACACACACACACACACACACACACACACACACACACGAAAGAACGAAAGAAAGAAAGAAGAACCAGGATCACACAAGGCTAAAGGTTAGCTGATGCATTGCTGACTACCAAAGCTACATCCCTTGCATTTTTGTATTCTATTCATCTATTCGCCTTGCCTGAGCTGCTGCTGTTTCTATACCAACAATTCTCTCTCTCTCTCTCTCTCTCTCTCTCTCTCTCTCTCTCTCTCTCTCTCTCTCTCTCTCTCTCTCTCTCTCTTTAAGTATGTAAAGGAGAAAACAACACCGGTTCATAGTCCGCAAGGCTTCCATTGGTCTCCTTGAACGCTCTATTTAACTATTTAAAGCTCACAAGGATTATACTCGTAAATCGGGTTCACTTTTTTCCCCTTCCCGAAGGTACAGCATTCTAATCAATCACTGGAATCATGAAAATACCCCTTGAAAGCCCCAGTAATTCCAGAAGAGGCTGAGGAAAGTTGTTGAGTTGAGATACCGAAATATTTGTGAATATGGGACCTTGTTTGACCTCGCTGCAATGCAAACAGAGATAGCAAGAAACCAGTTATGAAACAGACTGGTAAATTAATGGAATACACACAGTAATAAGGTTGTTAGTGCCCAGTTAATAGGAAGCTTTACAAGAACAGACAAGCTTATAGATTCGGATGTTAGGTGGATGTAGGTAGCTATGTTTTATACAAGGACTACCACGTGTAGGCATGATGGCTTCTTATAGCTTCCCTTGTCTTCTTATGTTCTCTTCACTTCCCACCCCGGAAAGCTACCGTGTACGTCCGTGTCTTGTAAAGGTGTGGCTGTCTCCTGTCTGGTTAAGTGGTACGCATCCTACATTTTCAAGCATGAAAATGGCCGGCCATTGGCGAAAAAAGTGGAGAAAGTAAAAGAAAAAAGCTCGTTAATTTACAGCTCCACAATAAAAATTTATCCGGAGGAGGATGAAAACATGGCGAGTGAAAAAAACGTAAACACATAAATATTAGTTTCAGCCTGCCCGTGTGTGCGTGTGTGTGTGTGTGTGTAGGACACATTTTGGCTACGGACGTTTTGGCCACTGGCCACCAAACTAGGACGTTTTGGCCACGAAAAATTAGTTTATCTTTTTAATACACTGTACTTTTCTTTATATTTCGCGCTATATTTTTTTTTATTTATTTTTTTTATTTTTTACTTATAATTCGTGGTTTTAATCTTAATTGGCTGTCGCAGGCAAAAATTCTGTAGTCATATGGTGTCATATGGTACTGCTTTACTGTGATTTTGAGACTGAGTGAAGCTTCAGACACACACACACACACACACACACACACACACACACACACACACACACAGCCTTTACTGCTTTACAGTGATTTTGAGACTGAGTGGAGCTTCAGTTTGTTTTTAACATATACTTTTTTACTGCTTTATGGTACTGCTTCACTGTCCTGTTGAGACTCAGTGAAACAAAAAGAAGTGTTTGAACTTTGTTTCAGGTTGTTTTGAGCTGTGAAGCAGTTGGTACAGTAAAATCCCTATTATCCGGCATCAACGGGACCGCCGACATGCCGGATACTTGAATAGAAGTGAAATTATGTCCACAATCACCACCCTACACTTACACATCTTACCATAACAAAGATTAGCTGATCTGATCAGCTGCTTAAGTGTAAGCACAACACGCTTCCTCTTTTCTACAACTTTAGACATGATGAAGGCGTCAGGCGATAAACAGTGCACACTCGGGGCTGAGTCACTGAGTAAACACAGTGCAGTGGGCCGCGGGTGGCGGGAACCAGAGCGCTCTGGTGGCGAGGGGACAAAGTATGCCTCGCGCGGGAATTTTAATCGATTTTATGAGTACACATTGATTTTTTATTGATTTTAAGGCTCGGGGAAAAGCGTGCCGGATACTTGAAGCTGCCGGATACTCGAATGCCGGATGAGAGGGATTTTACTGTAGTATGTGAAGTTTATGACTGAGGTGAGGAACAGTCTGGTGGGAGCTACAGTACTGCTCAACCATGTCAGCTGAGCTTGAGGTCACCTCATCAAAACGAGGTGGTCAGAAAATCTGCCTGAATGGCTTCATGTACACTAAGAAGCATGTTGCAAAATCAGAGGATGAGATGGTTTTTCGGTGTATCAAGCGGGCTAGTCTCAAGTGACCTGGTATACTGAAGATCACCAAAAGTCTCGGTGATTCTGAAGTTGTGACCTCGCATAATCACCTTTCTGACACAGTTGGATGCCAAGTGGAGCATGCTCGACAGGGTAAGAAGAGGAAGGCTTCAAGCACCAATGATCAACCTAATCAGATCTTCACCTTCACTATCGCAGCACTGCCAAAGGAGGTCAAGGCACGCATGCCTAGGCAAGCGTGTCCTTCGTCGCATCCGGGCTGCACACTGTCCGAAGGATCCAGTCTCTTCAAGAGTTGGAAATTCCTGCTGACTGGATATCCCACCTCAACTATGACAATGGGCCAGAGACAGATGAGCGTATCATCATCTTCACCACCGCCCATCATCTGGAGCTGTTA